>NC_141813.1:1479149-1779149 GCF_057944985.1 Cucurbita pepo subsp. pepo | reverse complement strand
CGCCAGTCTGAATCTAGAACAGACTTGTCCTCAACCGAGCATCAATGGTAGTCGATAAATTTGCAAAGTCGAGCTTTTCTTATCAAATGTTGTATATGGCAGAATAGGATAAAGCGAAATCGTCAATAGTTTCAAGTTTTGGTCTTCAACGACGTGTAATAGATATCGCATATTTTAACCCAATGTAGTAGTAGTTTCAACATTTTAATTATGATCTTTAGCCAACCAAAGTATTGTTCTTTCATTACAATTGTAATTGAGCCATAATTCAGCCATCATTAGTGAACCTATTTTTTTCTTCTTCTGTGTAGCTAGGTCGAAGTAGCTAGTTCAATTCGACCTAGATCTCAGATCAGTTGGACAGAGAAACGAAACATTCTTTTATTAAATTAAATCTCAGATCAGTTGGACAGAAAAACGAAACATTCTTTTATTGAACTAGATCTCAGATCAGTTGGATAGAGAAACGAAACATTCTTTGATTGAACTAGATCTCAGATCAGTTGGATAAAAAAACGAAACATTCTTTTATTGAACTAGATCTCAGATCAGTTAGACAGAGAAACGAAACATTTTTTGATTGAACTAGATCTCAGATCAGTTGGATAGAAAAACGAAACATTCTTTTATTGAACTAAATCTCAGATTAGTTGGACAAAGAAACGAAACATTCTTTTATTGAACTAGATCTCAGATCAGTTGGATAGAGAAACGAAACATTCTTTGATTGAACTAGATCTCAGATCAGTTGAATAAAAAAACGAAACATTCTTTTATTGAACTAGATCTCGGATCAGTTAGACAGAGAAACGAAACATTTTTTGATTGAACTAGATCTCAGATCAGTTGGATAGAAAAACGAAACATTCTTTTATTGAACTAAATCTCAGATCAGTTGGACAAAAAAACGAAACATTCTTTTATTGAACTAGATCTCAGATCAGTTGGATAGAGAAACGAAACATTCTTTGATTGAACTAGATCTCAGATCAGTTGGATAAAAAAACGAAACATTCTTTTATTGAACTAGATCTCAGATCAGTTGGACAGAGAAACGAAACATTTTTTGATTGAACTAGATCTCAGATCAGTTGGATAGAAAAACGAAACATTCTTTTAATGAACTAGATCTCAGATCAGTTGGACAAAGAAACGAAACATTCTTTGATTGAACTAGATCTCAGATCAGTTGGATAAAAAAACGAAACATTCTTTTATTGAACTAGATCTCAGATCAGTTGGACAGAGAAACGAAACATTTTTTGATTGAACTAGATCTCAGATCAGTTGGATAGAAAAACGAAACATTCTTTTAATGAACTAGATCTCAGATCAGTTGGACAAAGAAACGAAACATTCTTTGATTGAACTAGATCTCAGATCAGTTGGATAAAAAAACGAAACATTCTTTTATTGAACTAGATCTCAGATCAGTTGGACAGAGAAACGAAACATTTTTTGATTGAACTAGATCTCAGATCAGTTGGATAGAAAAACGAAACATTCTTTTATTGAACTAAATCTCAGATCAGTTGGACAAAGAAACGAAACATTCTTTGATTGAACTAGATCTCAGATCTGTTGAACAGAGAAACGAAACATTTTTTTTGATTGAACTAGATCTCAAATCAGTTGGACAGAGAAACAAAACATTTTTTTATTGAACTAGATCTCAGATCAGTTGGACAGAGAAACGAAACATTTTTTGATTGAACTAGATCTTAGATCAGTTAGACAGAGAAGCAATCTAAGAAACGATCTCAAATCAATTGGACTGAAAACTGAAACATTCTTTGATTGAACTAGATCTCAGATAAGTTGGACCGAAAAACCAAAAGTTAAAAAGTTGAGACAATTTTGTAATAAATTATCAACTATTAGATCAAAAACTAATCTTTTGGGTATTTTTTTTTTTAAATTATTAAAATTTTCTATTTATCCAATATTACATTAATATTTAAAATCTCATAAAACTCAAATATCAAATATTCCCACGGCATTACTAACCTCCATTATAAACATCAGATATTTTAACGCTCATAATAATCTTAAAAATAGAATAAGACATTGTAATTCTATTTTTTTGGGTTGATTGGATTAATTGTCAACTTGCAAATAGACTCGTTTTTTTTTTTAATTTCTCAAAAATTTAACCCAACCTAAAATCGAAAATAAATCTAACCCAACTCAATTTTTATGGTTTGAATTGAGTAGACCGCATTGATCAGATTCTCGAATCATATGAATACCCTTAATTGAGAAGAAAGAAAATGTTATCGGTGATGAGGAATCAGTAGATGCACCCAACCGTCTCAACTATGTTGACACTGTTTTAGCACCCTCATCATCTACCCCGTACCAAGAAACAAATATTATTAAGGTAAGATGAAAAAATAGATGAGTAGCATATGACTAATCCTTCAAATATAAACCATAATAATGCATCCTATTTAGAAACCCACCAACGTAGGGAATGGGAAAACCACATAGACGCTCATACTCCCTCAACGATGCATGGCTATCATCCACCACCACCCTCCTCTCCACCTCCTCCAAATCTCTTCTCGCCGCTGCTCTCATCTCTTCCCTTCTATCTTTCAACATTGTTATTTCATTCTCTTCTAACGACGGAGCCAACGGTCGCACGACACGCCTATCGTCCACTGCCTCCAAACCTTTCCCGTCCGCTTCTCTTCCCTTTTCACTCCTTACTTTCTTCCTATTTTCCGAAAGCTGTCGTTGTGCTTTCGAGATCGTTCCCGCAAACTTCTTCTTCAAGATTGTTGCTCGATTATCTTCTCCCGATGACGACAGAGTCGGCCGTGGTACGATAGTCGTCGGAGCTAGAGTTTTGGCTTTGGTCATCGACGTTGGTGGCAAAGAAAGACTCGGCTTCTTCGCCTTCGATTTCAAAGAACTCGCTCTCACTGACAAACTATGCTTCGGCACAGCTTTCATTTTTTTTTTTTTTCGCGCTAAGAAATTATAGAATTAATGAAATTATATGATTTCTTGTTCTGAATTTTATATATATATACACGAAATATTATTACAAATTTCAAATTTAAATCTTTTAAAATCTTTTACCACCATAAAATGTGGCTTTTTACCCTTTTTCAAATCCATATCCATGTAAAATATATCTGTATTATTTCATTTTCAAATTATTTATTTATCTCCATTTTCTTTATTTATTTTTTATTTTGATTATTATTTATAATATAATTATTAATAAATAAAATAAATTATCTATACTAAAATCAACTAATATAAGAAAATTGTTAGAAATAACATCCTTTATCTTAACTTACTTTATTTGGAATAAATTCAATTAATTAATTGATTTCAATTAAATTATTAATTTAATTGATTTAATTGAAAAATAGCGGTCTCTCACCTGATATATCAAATTCACATTTAAAAAAAAAAAATCGTTGTTTTCCCTATGAATATGAAGAACTTTTTTCGTAAAATCTCGTTTACTAAAAAATTTGTATTCCAAGACAAAACAAAAAGGACAATATACAGAATGGGTAGAAGAAGTTGTTGTTAACCGTAAATTTTAGTGACTTTGCAAGGATACAAAAAAGGATCATTTCTTATTGATAGGGTACAATGCCTTTTATACAAGAAGTCGGTCAAAATTAATAAGAAGAAAAAACTAACAAACTAACTAATAACAAGGAAAAATACTAAGTAACTGAAATTTGCTACCTCAACACTCCCTCCCTCCCTTGAACTGAACTCGATCAAGAGTTTAGTTCACAACACTCATTCCAAACGCTTCTCTGATCCTATGAAATGATGCCAACTTCAAAGGATTTGTCATTATGTCGGCCAGCTGCTCCTTAGTGCTGCAATAGACCAATTTAATTACACGTTCCTTTATCAATTCTCTGAGAAAATGATATCGAACCCTTATGTGCTTTGACTTTCCATGCATGACTGCATTTTTTGATAGCTTGATAGTGGACTTGTTGTCACAAAACAGAATCATCTCTTCATCTTGTTCATGCCCGATTTCTTTCAAAATCCTTTTCATCCAAATGGCTTGACAGGCACATGTAGCTGCTGCTACATACTCTGCTTCAGTTGTTGACAACATGACGATTGGTTGCTTCCTTGAGGACCATGCCACAGCTCCTCCACTCATTAAGAAAACATAGCCTGAAGTGCTCCTACTGTCATCCACATCTCCCGCATAGTTACTGTCAGTGTAGCCTAAGAGTTCACTCTTCCCTTCACGTTGATACCATTTCCCAAATTTCAGAGTTCCCTTCAAGTACCTCATGATTCTTTTTGCAGTAGCAAAGTGCAACTCAGTAGGATTTGCCATAAAACGACTAATAAGACTTACCACAAACATCAAGTCAGGTCGTGTGGCTGTGAGATACATTAAGCTACCCACCATTTGCTTATATAGTGTTGAATTGACCTTCACACCAGCTTCATCTCGGCCAATTTGCTGTCTAGGGACTATCGGATTGCAAATAGAGTTGTAATTTTGCATCCCAAACCTCTCGATCAACTCAGCAGCATATTTTTTTTTTGACATATAAAGATGCCGTCAGCCTTCTGCATCACTTCAATGCCAAGAAAATATCTCATCCTCCCCAAATCGGTCATGTCGAATTCATCCATCATGGAGCGCTTAAACTCATTCAATAACTCCTCATCATTACTAGTGAACAATAGATCATCAACATAAATGCTCACAATTAGAATTTTACCTCCCTTCTGTTTGATGAATAATGTTTGTTCACTAGAGCTGCTTACAAAACCTTCCTTGACGATATAAGCCTCAATGCGACTGAACCAAGCTCTAGGCGCTTGTTTTAGTCCGTAGAGAGCCTTTTGCAGCTTATAAACCATGTCCTTCTTCTCTGCTACTTCATAACCTTATAATTGTTCAACAAATGCATCTTCCTTTAGGTCACCATGTAGAAAAGCAGATTTGACATCGAGCTGATAGATTCCCCATCCTTTTTGTGCTGCTACAGCAATGATCATCCTTAATGTATCCATTCGAGCCACTGGTGCGAATTACTTCGTACTCTTGAGCATACCCTTTTACAACCAGTCGAGCTTTGTACTTGTCTACCTCTCCAAGTTCATTTAATTTGGTCTTGTAGATCCACTTAACCCCAATAGCCTTGGCTCCAACAGGAAGTGCAGTCAGCGACCACGTGTGGTTCCGTTCGATGGACTGTATCTCAGCATCCATCGCTTGTGTTCCATTTCTGATGTCCTACGGCTTCTTGAATACTGGTCGGATCTGATATGGCCATGAAAGCTAGAGTTTCAATCTCGACTCTAGCCATGTTTGCTTCTTCCTCTGTATCTGATAGCCCTTCTCCTGTGATATAATCTGCAGACCAGATTGGTGGTTTTCTCACCCTGCTCGTTATTGCCATTGTTTCTCTAGTTGGTGGATCGTTTGGTGAAGGAACGTCAGCCGTGTATTCTTCTGCTTCTTCTGCTTCCTCTGCATTCTCAACATTTTCACAATCATTTTCCCACTCAAGTTCCATGCTTTCTTCACCAGAATAACCAACATCTTCCCAATTCCACTTCTTATCTTCCTCAAATATCACATCTCGACTGATGTGAACCTTTTTCTCCACTGAATCAAACATCTTAAAGGCCTTGGATTCACTGCTGAAACCTAACAGAACACACTTCACGCTTTTGTCATCGAGCTTGCTTCTTTTAACATCAAGGATATGAACATATCCGATACATCCAAAAATCCTAAAGTGTTCGACTGATGACTGTCTTTCACTCCATGCCTCTTCCGGAGTCATATCTTTTACAATGAGTGTAGGAGATCTGTTAAGAATGTGATTCACCCATTGCACAGCCTCTGGCCAGAAAACTTTTGGTACCTCCTTCTCTAATAACGCTGCTCTCACCATGTTCATGATTGTACGGTTTTTACGTTCAGCAACACCATTTTGCTGAGGCATGAAGGCGGTGGTCAGCTGTCTTTTGATTCCATGCGCTTTACAGAATTCTTTGAATGCAATTGAATTGTATTCTCCTCCTCTATCTGTCCGTAGACATTTGATGAACAATCCAGTTTGCTTTTCTACAAATGCTTTGAATGTCTTGAACTGATGAAATGCTTCTAATTTTTCTAGCACAAAATATATCCATGTTTTTCTTGAGAAATCATCATTAAAGCTTATAAAGTACTTTATTTGACTGTTTGATGTGGGTTGATTGGAGCATAGAGATCAGAGTGGATAAGCTGTAATCTTGTCGTGGCTCTCCACTTGCTCTACTTTGAACATGGAACACAGTGGTGTTTCCCTTTGACACATGCCTCACAGATAGTTTTCACATCTCCAATTTCAGGTAAACCCACAACCATCTCTTTACTGCATAATGTGGGAAGTCCCTTGTAGCTGAGATGCCCATATTGATGGTGTCACAGCTCTGCCTTGCTGAGATATCAACCTGCAAACATCTCTCCTCCTTTGTTTTGTTATTTGATTCACCCAGCAGGATAAACATCCATTAGCACTCATAACAGATTCTGCTATTTTTCCTCTTGAGGGATGAAAAATGCTGCATGTGTTTCGATCTCCTCCTTTGAATAGCACATCTAAACCCCTTTCTTGAAGTTGTCCAACACTAAGCAGGTTGTTCTTTAGTTCCAGAATATAATACACATCATTGATCACTTAGCTTATTCCCTTAAGTATTATTTTCACTGCTCCTTTCCCACCAACCATCAGTTTGTGATTGTTCCCAAGCTTGACATTATGTGTGAAGCTAGTGTCCAAGCTTGAGAACATACTTCTTTCTCCACACATATGGTTTGAACACCCAGAATCCACGAACCACATCTCTTCTTTTAGTGCCTTGAAGCTCCACATATGTCATGAGAATAACTTCATCCTTTTCTTCGATCTCTACAAAATGTGCTTCATTGTACCTAATTGGACATTCATATTGGACATGTCCAAGTTGGTGGTAGTTGTAGCACTCGAGTGTTGCTTTGTTGAATGAGCGTCCTCTGCCTCTGCCTCGACCTCTGTATGATCCTCTACTTCTGCCTCTGACATTGAAAGCTTGATCACCTTCTTCATGACTGATCTTCTTGAATTTCTTTTCATGTACAGACAGAGAGCTTTGCAGTTCGTCAATCGTCATCTTTCTTGTGTCTTTTGACTCCTCGATGGCTACCACCACATATGTGAATTTGTCCATTAGAGTTTGAAGTATTTTCTCAACAATCTTCGAATCTGACATGTCTTCTCCATTGCTTCTCATCTTGTTGGAGACAGTCATTACTCTTCCAAAATAATCATCAATGTTCTCTTCGTTCTTCATTTCAAGAACCTCAAAATCTCTTCTTAAAATTTGGAGAAGAGACCGCTTCACTCTTTCGTTGCCTCCAAACTTTTTCTTCATCGAATCCCAAATGTTCTTGGGTGTTTTACGATTCAAGATCTGATCAAACACAACCCGATCAATTGCTTGGAACAGGTAGTGCTTCACTTGATGATCCTTCATCTTGAACTCATCAAGATTCCTTTTCTGCGTTGCAGTGACTTCGATTCCCTCTGCCGGTTCGGTGTAACCCTCTCCCACTAGACTCCACAAACCCTTGGCACGCAAGAGGTTTTCCATCAATTCACTCCAATGGTCATAGGAACCATCAAACTGTGGAATCTTGGTGAGTGTTTTGTCGTTGCTCATTTTCTTTCTTGGATCACTCTCTTGGATTCTAACCCGCTCTGATACCAAATGTTAACCATAAATTTCAGTGACTTTGCAACGATACCAAAAATGATCCTTTCGGTACAATGCCTTTTATAGAATAAATCCATCAAAATTAATAACAAGAAAAAACTAACAAACTAACTAATAACAAGTAAAAATACTAACTAACTAAAATTTGCTACCTCAACAGTTGTGATACTTGGCTCGATCCATGATCTGAAACGACGCTACGGGATATAATATATTAAACGACTACATCAATTCTACGGATCCATAGGCTTAATTGCGAATCTGGCACAACAATAAAAAATATACAATAGTATCTTTGTATTGTATTTGGCTCAATCCTTTAGTAAAAGATTGGGCCGAGTTTTGTTTAATTGAAAGTCAATTAAAAGAACGAAGAGTAATTACTGGATTACAAAGTATCTACGGCCTCAAATTCGAATTTGATCGCCTTCCATACTTCACAAGCAACAGCTAGTTCAGGACTCCATTTACTAGCCTCACGGATAATTTCATTACCCTCACGAGCAATATCACGTCCCTCATTACAAGCTTGTAATGAGGGACGTGATCTTAACGTTGATCAAATCGAGTATAATTTTAAAATTATATTCTAAAATTAAATAATATAATAAAATTGTTGAAAATACTTCTCCCTTCAAGATGGTAAGAGGGTGGGTCTTACGTGGTAGAAAAAGTTGTAGTTAGCCTGCATAATATTTACATGGAGAAGTATGTCGAAAGTGATAGCTTAGATAGTTTCAAATGTTTCTAAAGATGGTAGTGTTGCAATTGTGATGTTCCACCTTGGTTGGGAAGGAGAACAAAACACAATTTATAAGGGTGTGAAAACCTTCCCCAAGTAGATGTGTTTTAAAGTCTTGAGGGCGAGCCCGAAAAGGAAAAGCCCAAAGAGGACAATATCTGCTAGTGGTGGATCTGGGTCGTTACAATGGTATCAGAGCCAGACACCAGACGCTGTGCCAGCTTTCTCGCTGTTCCCCGAAGGGGGGTAGACACGAGGCGGTGTGCCAGTAAGGACACTGGACCCCGAAGGAGGGTAGATTTGGGAGTGGTCCCACATCGATTGGAGGAAGGAAAGAGTGCTAGCGAGGACGTTGGGCCCCGAAGGGGGGTGGATTGTGATGTTCCACATTGGTTGGGGAGGAGAACAAAACACCATTTATAAGGGTGTGGAAACCTTCCCCTAGCAAACGCGTTTTAAAGCCTTGAGGGCGAGCCCGAAAGGGAAAGCCCAAAGAGGACAATATCTGCTAGTGGTGGATCTGGGTCGTTACAGCAATGATAAAGGTTGAAGTGACAAATTTGAGCACCAGACTAAACCTCATCATGAGAACGATGGGGATCATAACAACAGCTGAGAAAGAAGTTTAGTTTAACAATGTCTTCCCAAAACTTGAGTCATTCGGTGAGGTTCAAGTTTTCAAGGCTCTAGAGAATTTTATCTTTGACCATGAAAAGCATTTTCCAATGACAATAACAGGTGGGGGAGGTGAAAGTGACATTGGTAACAATACATCTAGTTGACAATGCGAATTGTGGTTAAAATCGAGGTATATGGATATTCAAGAAGGTCAATGTACCATAGATACTTGGGAGAGATTAAAGCAAAAGCTTCATTTATAGTTCTTTCCTTAGAATGTTGATGTGTCATATTCAACATGGTTGATGTACTATAGATACTTAAGGAGGTGATAGACTTGAAACGGGAAGAGGGGACAATGAACCCTCTCAATAGAAAAGTAGAAATCCATCGCGAAAACCATATAACTAGAATAATTATTGTTAGGGGATCGAGTAATGGAATGCCCATAAAGAGCAACCCTCCAAGCTTTCCAACTCAAGTTTGAAACAGATTCAAAGTTAAATATCAAACGACAAAAGTTGAAACACATCCAATTGAAAATGTTGAAAATCTCCAACATAGATGTTCTAAAGTCTATCTTATCTCCATAAGAAAGTAAGAGAGATGAAAGAGTCAATGGAACATTGTCGTTTATACGCGAGCATGGATTAACCATAGTTTGGGCAAAAGTACTATGCTCGACTCTTGAACCACCCACAACTTAATGACGGAAATTGAAAAGAAATACTTTAACATACTCAGACATTAAGAAAGAATGAAAGTCATCAATTTGAGTGGACAAACCGATTTCGTGATTTTTAACATGGATGGTTTTGATGTTGTGTTAGAGATTTATTTCTTACTCGAACACAAAGTTATTCGCATATCCCTAGCAATATGCTTATTAGATAAGAGACCCAATCTCTTATCTCTCCTAAATCACTATCCATCAACTCCTCTCTCCTTGTTACCATAAGAAGTCGGTCTCAAACACAATCATCAATTGAATGCTATAAAGTCTCTCGCTCTGTTCTTTTGGAATAATACATATACTCGATCTCAACACTGCGAAAGAGGAATTGTTGGTGAAAGAGAACATCTCGATAAATCTTATTCGAAATTTGGTTAGAAAAATATACACAAAAAGTATTTACCTGTTCTAGAATTTTACGTCACGAATTCGTCATAAAAAGGGGTCGAGAATCAACCAAAAGTGGCCAAATTGGTAGAAAATAGAGGTAAAAAGAGGATTAATATGGCAAAAAGGAAGAAAAAATATAGGAAAACGCCTTGGATGTGTACTTTAGGGTCGGGAGCTAAAGCTAGTCCTAAGTCGAAGCCTCGCCAAGAACAGCACCTAGTCCATAGACTCGAACTAAACCTTGCTAGGTTTAGAACCCACATCCTTCAGCCGGCCCACGCGAAAGTCCTAGCCCAAACCTAAACACGTTTTTCAGCCCAGATGAACTCGACCCACCAGCATACCCAAGCGCACGGACTTACAACCCATAGATGCCTTTGGCCCAAAGCACTTGTCCAGCCCGCGTCCAGCAGCCACTTCGTGTAGCAGCCCAACTCACAATTAGTTAAGACCCGATCCAAAGTTCACCAACACGCGCCTCGCCCTAACCCGAAGCTGCCAACACGCGCCTCGCCCTAACCCGAAGCTGCATGAGGATGATTAATCGGTGCTATTAGGTGAATTAATCCATTTAACACGTTCTTACTCGATTTGAACTAGTACCTAGAATAAAGTAGTGACTTCGACTTAAGTCAATCAAGTAAGTCATTTTCCGTTGGTTGATTGAATGACTTGATTATTGTATGAACGACGCATGCCTTGTGGTCCCTACATTTGTTGTGATTTTATAATTGTTTGATATATGCGATGTTATGTTTCTGCTATGATATTAGATATGATGTGTTACAAGTTATGTTATGTTATATAGTATGCCATGTAATGATTGCGTTATGTTATCGATGTTGTATGAGATATGAAACTCCATATATTATGTCATGTAAGATATGTAATACGTTTTCCCATATTGCCTATGAGACATGTTTTTCCCATATATCCTATGAGACATTAGAAAACCATGTCTCATAGGACGTTAGTGTTATGTAGCCATGTCTCATAGGACGTTACAGTCATAAAAAAAAAGGGAGGTATGACTTGTGTCATACGTATATGTCATGAATTGATACTATGAGACCTTATGCATATTGTGTGTTATATGCATCAGGATACTTCCCCCATTATGATGAGTACGAAGACGTACATTAAGATATCTATATTTCGCCATCATATTATGTGGGCTCCTTTACCTCTGTGGTTCCAGCAGCGTGAGTGTGTTAGCTTAAGGACAGATTCAGGGGATATGTATATGCCTGCCTGGAGGGTCCATGTGCACGAGTGTGGGATGTATGTAGAGGAGTAGAACACATCTAATTTTTGCCCGAACTTTAAAGTAGAGTTCGAGACCATGAAATATTTTTATGAAAAGACAGATTCCACCCATAGTGGAGCTACTTATTGAGTATTTTTAAATACTCAAGCCACATGCTATTCTTTTTCAAGCAAAGGTAAGGCAACCCGGTATGGATGATGACATTGCTAGAGAGGTCATGGATCCAAAGCTAGGATTGTTGCATTTACATTCACATTGTAATTGTTAGGTCAGATGAAGACGTTTTTTATACTTTTCATGGATTGTTACGTTACCTTTATTTGAAATGGATTTTTAGGACGTTTAAGTCCATAGCATCATTTTGATTTTTTTTAAATGAACGTTTCCGTGCATATTAGACATGTCGTGCATGTAGTGGCAACCTTGTCTTTAATTAAAAAAATAGGTTTGTTACTGTAACGACCCAGACCCACTGCTAGCAGATATTGTCCTCTTTGGGCTTTCCCTTTCGGGCTTCTCTCAAGGCTTTAAAATGCGTCTGCTAGGGGAAGGTTTCCACACGATTATGAATGGTGATTTGTTCTCCTCCCCAACCAATGTGAGACATCACAATCCAACCCCCTTCGGGGCTCAGCGTCCTCGCTGGCACTCTTTCCTTCCTCTAGCTCGGCTTCTCGACTAATCCGACTTGGATCTAAGATACTTAGAATCTTTGCTACGATTTTCAATTCTTCTGGAGGCATTTTTGACACTTTGGGAGGGATTTAAGGTTAGTATAGCTACTTTTTAGCTTATTTAAATTATTTGGAGCTAAGTTTAGATTATTTTATGCAAATTAGGTTAGCCAATTTTCGTGGTAGAATTCTAAGTTATGATTGTGGGACTTCTTAGGTAGAATTAGATTTCGAGGAACAGCCTTGAGCTAGCATCAAAGAAGCATAGTGACTTTGGTTTAGACCGACCAAGTAAGTAGCTTCATTGTTGGCTTGATTGGATGACTTGTTTGTTTTATGAACTACACGTGCCCTATGGCCCCTACACATATTGTGTTTTATGATTGTATGATGTATACTATGTTATGTATATGTTATGAAATATGTTATGTTGCGTACAAGTTATGTTATGAAATCAGATATCCAATGCTAAGAATAATAACATGGAACTATGTTATGTTATCGATGTTATTTGATGCATGAATCTTCATGTACCGCACCATGTAAACTATGCTAATATGTATGCCTTTTGCTTATGAGACATAATAAAATAATGTATTGTTAATTATAAATAATATGACAAGAATCAAGAAGGAATGTCACATAGGAATGTCATGAATATATGTCATTTTTTAATGTTATAGGATCTCATTCATTTTGTATGACATGTGCAACGGGATACTTTCTCGTTATATTTAGCACGGACACATACCTTACGATATCTATGTTCATCATCATATTATGCGAGTCCTTTTCCTCTGTGGCATTCGACAACGTGAGCGTGTGCTAGCCCGGCAAGCAGGCCGAAGAGGTACGTATACGAGCCCTCCTGGTGGATCTATGTGCGTGTGTATCGGCCGTGTACAGGAAACTATTACACATCCAATCCTGCTCAGACAAGAAAGTAGAGCCCACGACCATGCATTGCTATTTTTATGAAAAGATAGGTCCAGACGTAATTGATTGTGTTTGCATTTCCTGATCAAACAATGAGACTACTTACTGAGTATTTTCAAATACTCAAACCCTATGTTATTTATTTTCAGGTAAAGATAAGACACCCCTATATAAGATGATGATGTTTCTGTGAAGGCCAAAGAACTTAAACTAAATTAGTTGCATTTATGTTTAAATTATAGTCTTTAAGTTATATCCAAGTTTTGTATTATTTTATTTTAATTCATGTTATCGATTTTTCTACTATGTTGTTGATAATAATATTGTTTTAAATGAATTTATTATGAACATTTAAGTCCATGACATCATTTATAAAATATTTTTTATAGACCTTTCTGCACATAAGAGGCATGTCATACATGTAGTGACGTCTCTATTTTATTAAAAAAATAGGTTCATTACATAGTTGAACTTTAAACTAAAAGATTTGCTGGAGGTTATTACACCTACAAAGACTCGTGTCAATGACCACGTGTATGCTGAGGAGAGGTTTCAAGTAACTTTACCAAAATGTGGAGATAAATCTCCAAAGTAGCTTTTGTATACTTAGAAAAAACAGTAAATGGATTAAAAAAAATGGGTCAGTCGGAAGTAGGAAATGTCGTGGGATTTTCAAATTAGAGACAAAAGTTCTAATTACGCTCGGATCAAAATAGCTTTAGTTCCAAAACATTAAGAATTATCGTGTAAAAATACTATGGGCCAATTAAAGTCATTGAGAAGGTTGAAAAGATGTCATACAAGATACAATGTTCAATTGTTTTAATGGATGTAGACTAATCTTGTTGTCCATGCAAGTAACTTGAAGTCCTACAATTTCGTTCACCAAGATACCCGCCATAATGAAGTGCCATGACTTTCTACCACAATGAAAAATTCTATTAAGAAGAATGTAGAGGAGATTTTGGTTGAGAAGACGTAGTGCATCGAAAACTTGAGAGAAAATGTACAAGAATTCCTTTTAAACTAGACTCTCTGATGTTGTGTTTCGTTAGAAATGCATCAAAATGCCTGAAGTCAGCTGCTATCTACGTTTATGTTTTTGTGCAATGTCGTTTGACTGTAACGTCAATAAATTAATAGGGAGAAGATGTCACAGTCATGCTTGTCTAAAATATGTTGCCTCTCGTTGCATGCCCATTCCAAACCTTTTGACCTTGCTATGTATCGTAAGTAGATCACTGTTTGTAATGTCCTAAGTTGAAAAAGAATTTAGAAAAAAATAAAAGATAATAATTAAGGAAAAGGAGCTGAAATGATGACTTGCCGTTCCAAAGTTTTGAATAAACGAAAGGAGGCTTGCTTATGGTAGTATTGCGTGCTTACCAAGGTGGCAAAGATGAACGAGTGTTATGCAATGGTATGATACTGTCCACTTTAAGTATAAGCTCTCATGGCTTTGCTTTTGGTTTCTCCAAAAGACCCCATACGAGTAGAGATACTTATAAACTCATGATTAACCCCTTAATTAGCCGATTTGGGACTCCTCTCCCAACAATTCTCAACAATCCTCAACAATCCTCCCCTCAAATAAAGTACACCAAAGAGCCTTCCTTGAGGCCTATGGAGCCCTCGAACATCCTCCCCTTAATCGATGCTCGATTCCTTTTGTGGAGCTCTTGAACAAAGTACACTCTTTGTTCGACACTTGAGTCAGTTTTGACTACACCTTAGAGGTTCACAACTTCTTTGTTCTGACATTTGAGAATTCTATTGACATGATTAATTTAAGGGCATGACTCTAATACCATGTTAGGAATTACGAATCTTCGCAATTGTATGATATTGTCCACTTTGAGTATAACTCTCATGATTTTGCTTTTGGTTTCTCCAAAAGGCTTCGTACCAATGTAGATACTATTCATTACTTATAAATTCATAATCAACCTCTTAATTAGCCAATGTGGAACTCTTCTCCCAACAATTCTCAGCTAATCTTTGAAGGATCTTTAGCGTTTGCCTTCGAGAATAGATGAGAGGTCGACTAATATTCCTTCGAAGAAAGGCAAACAGCAAGTTTACTGCAAATTGTTAGTTCTCCTTCAAAGCCAGAGTGACCTCTTAAGAGGAAACTGAGGAGTTGCTTAAAGGAGAAGAAAAGAAAAGGGAAGTTTCTTAACCCAGAGTACTTGATTCCATGCCCAACTGCAGTCATGGATTTGCCATTCTCTACGCCATGCTATCCATAAAGCTGCAAGGTACCATGAATGAGTTTCGTTGATGGAAACGATAAGGTTGAAGCTAATATCTAGTTCCACGTAAGGGATAAAATCTGTGAGATCCCACATCGATTAGGAAAGAGAGCGAAACATTCTTTATAGTAGTGTGGAAACCTCTCCCTATCAAACGCGTTTTAAAAATATTGAAGGGAATCCAAAAGAAAAAATCCAAAGAGGACAATATCTGCTAACAGTGGGCTTAAGCCGTTACAAATGATATCAGAGCCATACACGGCCGGCGAGGAGGCTGAGCCCCGAAGGGGAATGGACACGAGGTAGTGTGCCAGTAAAGACGCTGGATCCCGAAGGGGTGGATGGTGTGAAATCACAACCTGGAAAAATGAGTACAAGGATCAAGAGAAAATTTGAGAGTTTGTATGTAGATTGCACAACCACGAAAGTCTTGGAGCCATGACAAGTCAACTGAAGGAGCAGTACGAATGTACGACCTTCGAGAGCTTTGATGTAAATTGGAGCTATAGAGGTATGCTTGACGGGGTTTTAAATATGTTTGAACAAGTAAGTAGTTACGTTGGATTCTCTTTAAGTATTACTGATGAGAATCATCATCGATTACTCTAAAACTTAAAATATTCATTTTACGATAGAATTGAACATGTTTTAAGATAAGAATCATGTAAACAAGAACCGAAGAAGAATGATCGACCCCATTAAGATAAAATGAACCTTGAGCATATTTTATATATTATGGAATAGCTAGTTACTTCCATTTGGCAAGTTATTTATGCATATGATATTATGTCATGGTTATTGTGCATTATGTTCAACTTAAGCCTATCGAAGCATGAGTAGGAACACTTTAAAAGAAAATCAGGGCATGTTCATTTAAATGAACTCCTATCTCTATTGATATAATTTTGCTAGCTTGTTAGCTCGTGATATGAAATTATGCTCAGATTAAGTACGTTACACAATGTTCTCCATAGAATAATACTGTAGGGCATGTGCTAGCCTCAGTTAAGACACGTTGAGGACCTCACAAATGTCGTACAGGTTAAGCTAAGTACCACCCACTCCACGAGCACCTGTGAGTAGCCCAAAAATTCTTATGCCTTGTTAGTTCCGTAGTTAGAGACAATGCTACTTTTCTATTCTTTCAGTATTTTGCAGGATCTATTGAGAGTTAGCCAATTAACCTTAGTAGTGAATTTATTTCGATGGTAGGCGTCTACATGTACACTGATGGATAGACCTAGGTTAGTTTGGATAAGATTCTGCCTTGAGTTTAGAACTCAATGAATTTCGGGTGTGTCAGTATCGTATGTAGAATAAAATTGGGGCCTTCCAACAAGGTTTCTATTTCGTACCAACCCTCGTGATGATTTTAGAGACCACATAAGTATCTAGTAGATAGCTTACACGAGGGTCAAACTTTCTTAGACCTTAGCATGACATTATGGTCCTACTTAAGATTTTCCATCTAATCATTTGTAGATGAAAATATGGTACGATCGACTTAAGAAACCATAATGTCCCTTCATTCCATGTTGTTGGAACTAGAACGAGTTCATGTCTTGTCATGAACCACAACTTCAGTATAAGTATAAGAGCATGGCCAAGTTAGTACACCTTAGAATCCATCTTGAGACCCATGGTGCATATACTCTAGGAGATGGGTCACACCTTCGAATGGGTTCGCATGTCGAAATCTATGTCATAGTCAAATTGGAAAAGAAAATCTTTGAGTGGTGTTTGGTTTCGGTAGTTCAGAGGTTTCTCGGATGACTTATCTTGAACATATTGAATTGTCTCAAAAACATTTCTAACATAATTAAGGCTAGAAAGATTAGTATAGCAAATGTTTTGGATAACTAATAATAACTAACACAGTTTAAAACTCATTTTAAGACCTTTAAGTTAGGTTGGCTTCATGAATATACTTTATGCCCGATTTTTTTTGAATGATTGTAATGTCATGGATGAACGTAAATTTTAGTTGAGTTGGACCTAAGAACAATCAACTAGGATGAGCTGACGAGCACCATGTTGATTCTGAAACGGTAAGTGAACTTATTGGAGTGCCTACAAACTAGGTTGGACGATATTGTGTGATGCATGAATATCTTGTACCCTATGACCTTATTTACATATTATTTATGTGATGCTATTCGAATCAACTATGTGATGCATGTACTTTCTTTATGTCTGATTATCATACTATGTTGATATGATCATATTTATGCCTTGCAAAACACCATGATATACCATGTATGATAAATATGAATGCATTATCATAAATATGTATGTACGTTTCATAAGAAAGTTAAGTCATGAAAGTATTTTGTGCATGTAAATCATGATTCTATTATGCAACCTCACGCATATTGCATGTCATATAATCATAGATTACTTTTTCAGTATGTTATGTACGAATGCGTACACCACAATATTATTCATGTTTCATTGCTTTCCGTTGGTTTTCGACAGCATGAGTGAGCACTAGTCCATAATCAAACCTAAGGGTATGTTAAGGAGCCTACTAGTGGATTGGTATACAGCCTGTGGGTAGAGAAATAGTAATGCTTCCAACCCTACCCAAAATAGAAAGTAAACTCAATGTCCCATTAATTTCCTAACCTCCACATGGGGTCACTCATCGAGTATTTTTATACACTCATCCTACGTGTAGCCATATGTAGAGATAAAGGGACCCATGTTCGGTTGACGATGTTTACTGAGGAGACATTCATAAATAGTTGTTTTGCATTTTAGTACATTTTCATTCCTAGGTTTTGGCCTCTTGTTGCAAAATCTTATTTCGATTTGTGGGCTCATATATATATATATATATATTTTGTCTAGATCAACCCGACCAATTGGTTAAGAATATATAATGTTTGTAATTAGTTATAGTGATGTATTGTGACCCGTAAATGTTTTATATTTGAATTCTATAAGATTTTAGTTATTAATATAACCTGTATTATTATTTGGGTTGATCTAAAAGAACGTTATTCAAGAATTTTTAAATAATTAAAAAACAATAACCTGACAACACAGTTCAACCTGAAAATAGAGAGTTGGATCGAATTGTGAGGTTTATTCAAGTTCTTCGAGTCATCAACCTTATTAAACGTAATATATATTGCTAACACGTGAACGTGATATATATTGCTAACACGTGGCCAATAATGATAGTTGAAAACCCATTAACGTGTATGGCCCCAATTGTAAGTGGAAAAATAATGGAAAAAAAAGTATCATTTATGGGCGATGCATTAAGTGTATCCTCACTTTAAATGTGACCATTAATAAATGAAAATTTTTTATCTTTTTAAAATAAATAGAGCTTATCAAATATATTTATAAATTATAAAAACTAAGACGACATATATTTTTTATAGACTTAAAAACGGGAGGTTTTCACACCCACCCTTGTAAAGAATGTTTTGTTCCCTACCCCAATAGATGTGGGATCTCACAATCCACCCGCCTTCGAGGCCAGCGTTACTTTGTTCCCCTCTCCAACCGATGTGGGATTTCAAAATCTACCCCCTTTGGGGTCTAGTGTCCTTTATGGCATTTGTTATCTTACAATCCACCTCCTTCAGGTCCCAACGTCCTTGCTGACACACCGCTCGATGTCCACCTCCATTCGGGGTTAAGCATCTTCGTTGGTACATCGTCCGGTGTCTGGCTCTGATATCATTTGTAACAGCCCAAACCCACCACTAGCAGATATTGTTCTCTTCGAGTTTTCTCTTTCGGACTTTGCCTCAATGTTTTTAAAACGTGTGTGCTAGGGAGAGGTATCTACACCCATATAAACAATGCTTCGTTCTCCTCCCCAACTGATGTGGGAATTCACAATCCACTCCTCTTCGGGGTCCAGTGTCCTCATTAACATTCATTATCTAAAAAATTCATAGACCTCGTAAACGATATTAGAACTGATGATGGAAAGACTGTCACGATGTAATTGTTCAATAACGCAACCAACAAAAAAATATTTAAAATTTCTATAGAAGATGTGAATTTAAGCAGCTATGTTTGAGTGTCATCATTATTCAATCATTATTCAATCATTTTTCAAATTGGGTCACTTGAATAATATATATATATAAATAAAGAAAGACATTGAAAAAAATAAATAGGTTTTTGTCGAAATTTAAAGAGTTGAATTCTTAAACGTCAGTATCTAATGGAATAAATGGAAGAAAATTAGTGTTGTTTGTCGTATTGAAATTTCCCATCAGATTCCGTGTGTCCATCAGCTTCTCCATTTCTTTATATCCAAATTCTAAATCTTTCAATTTTCATTTTTATAAAATATATAAATTTTAGGTTTAAAATATTTTGAGTACTAAAATTAATTTTTAAGTGTTATAATGATTTAGCAATTTGCATAATTTAAAATTAACAAAGGCTACCAAAATCTAACACGTACGGTTGTCGTTCAAAGTTTTATTGTGGACAGAAAATGGGTTTGGGGTACAAGTTCAAATAAGTGTAGAACGACTTAAAATACACAAACAAGACTGACGTCCCAAGACAACTCACTCTATGATCGTGCTTGTAGGCTCTCATTGTATTCTTATCCTAGTTGATTACCACGAACTTTTCTTTTGGCTCTAGGAAATATGGGCCTAACTCATGGCTATCCTGAGCATTTGTAGGTTGCTCAATCTTTTTGTACTTCGACATAGGTAGCTTGTTTTAACTAGGCAGTGAATGACTTGCATCCTAAGTTAAGGCACTAGGACAATATGACATCTAATATGGACATCATCTATGGAAGGTGAATTGACAGACCCTTCCATAGGGTCACATATTCACTCTAAGTTGGGGGAGAAACCTCATGTGTTAGTCAACATGTATGATGTCTCATCTACAAGGATAGAATCTTTGGGAGGTTATTGGTGGAAGAAAAACTACGCCACAAGAAGAGAATTCTAATGGCACCCTATGCAATTGGAGGATCAAAACAGGCTAGGCAATGTTTGCCTTGAAAACCACAGACGAAGAAGAGATGTTAGAGAACATTCGGGATAATTAGAGATTGAAAGAAGCATGAGACATGTTCTGACGTTTTGATCAAAGAAGAATGATACGAGGCTATAACTTCTTGAGAATGAGATGCTACCCTAAACCTCACTATGCAACATGACGATTGCTCAGTACATTCACAAGGTCAAGTCGATATGTCGAAAGATTACTAAACTAGATTCGAATTCCGACATTAGAGAAGATTGAATGAGGAGGATCCATGGATTGCGACCAGAATATAGAAGTTTCATTATTGTTGTACAAGAAGGGTCTGCTCAATCATCACTTATAGAGTTCGAAAATTTGCTAGCAAACCAGTTATGACTAAGTAAATAGCAGGCATCACAATGAAGCACTCTACACAAATGAAAGTTGGAGTAACAACAAAAAAATGTCATCAAAGGAATAAGTCATCAAGGAACCGGATAATCTGGGATAAGTACTACAACAAGAGTTCACAAGGGGAAGAGATTTGGAGGCATTTGCTACAATCATAGAAAGAAGGATCACATGTCCAAAGATTGTTGGTCCAAAAAAAAAGTTTGTCAAAAGCAATGTGACAACTTCCTAAATGAGATAGAGGATGAACGAGATGTAAAGGTACTATATGGCTTAGAAGAACATGAGCTAGTGGATCATGAGGATGATGGGAGAACACATTAATTATGAGAATGACAAGATCAATGATTCAAGATGCTCAAACCACATGAATGGCGATCAGAGTGGCACAGCAGAAGCATGGTGGTCCTCAAGGAAGAAAGTCTTACCAGACTCGAGCAACATTGAAGAAATTCTACAACATAAGACGGGGAGCAAATTGCACACTTGGTCAATTGTTGATGCACCTAAAAAACTAAGTGGCACTAATGTTAGTGAGCACGAAGTGGCTCAGCCAATCGAAGTCGATGAAAAGAAGATGACACCCTAAAAACTTAAGCAGTTTGAAAGAATTCGAAAACCAAATCCAAAGATGTTAATGTAGCTATTATAGAAGGTGAAGCTAAAAATTCTAAGTCGTATGATGAAGCATCACAAAACTCAGCTTGCAAAAAGGTGATGGAGGAAGAAATTATAGCCTTGGAGCAAAATCAAACCTAGGAGAACTAGTGCCAAGACGAGGAGATGTTAAACTCATCTCTTGCAAGTAGGTTTACAAAATAAAGCGTCCCTCGGATGGGTCAATCGAGAGATACAAGGCTTGAATTGTAGTTTGAGGGATCTCTCAACAATATGTACTAGGCTATGATGAAATACAGTGGTGAAGATCACTACCGTATGAGTTATGCTAGCACTTGCGGTAAGTAGAGATTCAAAATTATGGCAGATGGATGTGAAGAATGCTTTCTTGCATGGAGAGTTGGATTGGGAGATCTACTGAACCAACTAAAATGATTGGAAAATGCGGCTAAACGGAACTTGAGGTATGTCAAAGTTACAATCGACTACGATACTTTGAACAAAAGAAACAAAGACTACAAGCTAGTTGGATATTGTTTTGTAAACCGTGTAGGAGACCACGATACTTGAAGATCAACCATTGGGTATTTGTTCAAGCTCGGTTCAAAAACAATTTCTTGGTGAAGCAAAAGACAACTAATATTATCATTATCAACTATAGAAGCAGAATATAGGGCAACGGCTAAAGTAACTTTAAAAAGTACATGGCTAAACTCTTAGTGGAGGACTTGCACCAAAAAGTTGACTATTTGATACCACTTCAGTGCGACAATCAACTTGTCATTCGCCTAGTAGAAAATCTGATGTTTCATGCTAAAACAAAGCCGGTGGAGTCCCACTAAAATTTTGTTAGAGAGAAAAGTCCGGAAGGAAAAAATGGATGGCCAAGTGAGAAATTTATTTACAAAATGCTTATATGCAAGCAAATATGAGGGTTTTCGTTGTCAACTCAATATGGTGCAATAAATGAAAACTAGTGTTGAGGAGAAGTATTAAAAGATCATCACCAATCCAGTAGAGTCAAGCCCAATAATTATATGAACATGTTGTCTTGCGAAATCAAAGCTTGTTCAGGTACACACATTGTTCCTGCATGCATGTTCAATCGTCTGCGACTCTAATCAACTTGCCTCTACACTTAGCCAAGTCATTCGAATTGACCTTGCCTCTACTTGGGGCCAAGGTCTCTCATATGCAACATTGCATCTCAATATGTTATCTTGATTCCCAATTAACATGACCCACATGTCTTGATATTATCCCACATCCCAGGATGCCATTGCCCATCATAGCTCATTCAGTCATGCTCATCGAGAACGGACACATGTGTCGTTCATATCATCGAGACATCTCAAACATCCATCTATCTAGGTTATATCAAGGCATTGGACCCTCCTATGTCCATGCTATCTAGCCCTCTACAATTTTTGAGGTTATGGCCTTGTGACCTATCTGCCCCTCTCTGAACTTGACATCGAAACTCACATCGCCTCGTTCTCTCCAACATTGTCTATGCCTCAGCTTGGCTTTAATGCACACTCTTCTCGGTATGTTGGATGATGCATCGTCCTCTTTGTCTTGTTTCGCTCCTCATGTGGTCGGATGGGCACCACTTGAGGGTCGCCACCTGGTCTGTCTGCGTTCGGGGATCACAACTTACTGTTTTCATAGTGAGGTTGTGACACTATTCCCCACTTAAACTAGTCATCGTCCTCGATAACTTACTTGGAGGTAGCATCACATTGTGGATTATGACACTCTCTCCCACTTAATCTCGGCATCGTCCTGATGATTTTCCGAACATTAGGCTGACTGCTAACTTTATCCGCTGAACTTGATCGTGCTATAGAGTGAATATGTAAACTTACACACTACTTATGGCCACTAACAAACCTTCTCTCAGACTCCGAAACTCGTAGCATAAGCATAGGAAAACACAACTTACCTAATTGTTGTGGGCTATCCGACTAGGGAACTAACTCACCCACTTCTCGAACTCAACTCGGTTCTCACCAGAAAAACCATAGAAAAACTAGCATTGGCATTCCTCGCTTGAGCTAGGTGAAGCGCACTCCAAACATGGCCACTTTGGCCTCAACTATCGGGTTCTCTAAGTTGTATAGAGATCTGTATCACGACATTCTCTCGTCATGGTCACATCACTTTACAACAGCAAAGTGGGCTTGTGTATCACGATATTTTTTCGTCATGGCCACAATCCTTATCGGAAGCAAGGTGTAGATGCTTGTAACACAGTCTCGTGTTGGCACTACACTTTAGCCATCTTCTCAACTAAGCCACCTTCATGTGACAAATGTTGCACTGACACTTCTCTAGTCTTACCCAACTACATTCTTTGTGTTGCTCATGTTCATCTTGATGCTCTCTCTTGACGGAATACTAGTCTCCACAACTCTTGTGAAGTCACTCACCTTAGGCACGAGGTAATAGCTCAAGGAACATGTGTGCTCACTCTTGGGGCACTTCTTTAGAGTAAGTAACCCATTTTCTTGGGTGAGCTATCCCACTAACCAGTTACACACTTGTCTTAAATTGCTTACACAAGTAAAACTATCTCCACAAACCAACACAATTTCTTTTAGTATACTTTGTCCTCATTCACATACATCGTATGAAAATTCGTAAGAGGTCATCCAATATAGGATTACAATATGATTGTGTAACTCCTAAACTCAACATCTTTTCTGTTAAATCACAAACTTGCTGAGATAAGGTAGAAGAGAAAAATGTTCAGAAAAATTTTCCGAACTCAAAAATTAAAAAGAAAATTATGAAAAAATAGAAAAATTAGTCGAAATCAAACCCGAAAGGGTAAAATGGTCTTTTCACCCCCTCATTAATAAATGTTAGGACAAAGGAGAGTGTCCAAAATCTAATGAAAGACTATTGTGAGTGTAACTCGAGCTGATCAACTGGCCGACAAGATTGTGTTCAAAGATCATTTTCTTCTTTTTTTTTTTTAATATAAATATTGTTTTTGAATTCTTATGTTATTGCTCTTTCATCTGTCTTTTTGTTGCTTCAATGTCTCAATCTCCCTTTCTCTCTCCTCTCTCTCTCTCTCTTCCAATATCTTTTGGCCAAACTTACCTAATCTTGAGGGAACATTAAAGCTAAAATATTCTTGACTTCCCCTTTTGACATTGACATTAAAATAAAAAATTGGGTGTAAAAAAAAAAAAAAAAAAGTCTTCCCGAGCTGGATTGAGTTGGATAAATCTTTCCGACCATCCTAAACAACACAAATAGAGTTCACAATCCAACCCGATCCAGATTTGATTGGATGGTCAGGTTGTTCTCTTTTTTTAATTATTAAAAAAAAAAACTTACTAATAACTAAAATTTTATAGAGTTGAAATATCAAATATTCACAAGTCACAATGCATCGATTACAAACGTCAAATATTCTTAATTTTCATAATAATCACAAAAGTATGGGAAGGTAGGCTTGAGTTGTAACCCTATCTTTCGGGTTGGTCGAAAAAAAATGTCAACCTGCAAACCAACTTGAATTTTAAAAAAATTTAACACAATCTGAACCGAAAAAAATCTAACTCAATCCAACCTTTTGTTTGAGTTGGACAGTCCAGACTGATCGGATTCTCGAATCATTTGAACACGAGTCCCAAACCGTTAGCAATGGTCTAATTTGATTTTTATTTTTTAAGATTTAAATGGATGATTTTGTAGGATAGATATTAATCTATGATTTGAACAAATGTCTCAATCCATTTAAAAGCTGTTCCACACTAATATTAAAAGTAAGGTTGAAATAAATCCAATATTCTCATTTGGGTTTTAATATTTTATTTTTTATATTTTAGTTCTCACCCTTTTAAATTTTGATTTATGCTATAGATATTACTTGCTTTTATTTTTCCATTAACTACTAAAACCCTAATTTTATACCTTAGTCCTCGGTGAGATAATGATGGGGCGGGGTCGGGGTTGGAAACAGGGACAGAGAATATAATATTCGTCTCCAATCTCGTTTAGCTAATGAAGAGAAATATTTTCTCGCTTCCTCCCCCATTTCTCATTGAAACGAGAATTTTCCCGCCCCATTTAGGGCAGGTCTCCATGGAGCCCTCGCTTTGCAGGTTAAATGGACATCTTTAATCTAACCCACTACCCACTTACGGAATCTATATAGCTTAGCTTCAAAACGCCTTCATCTATTTCTAAGATGGTAGTTGATGTCTTATCTACTAAGATATACTAAAATTCGTTCATCCTAATAACGAATACACACGTATTTCAAATTATACGTTCAATCTATTCAACCGAAATAGAAAAACAAACATTTTTTAAAAGTTCAAAAATCAAAATAAAATGAATCAATGATCGTTCGAGGACCACAACAAGACTTACCCCTAAAGAAACGATACAACGTATAGCTTCTATCAACACAAACCTCAATTTTTTTCGCTTAGAAAGTCATACCAAAAAGGTAGATAAGGAATAATAGACTAAACTTTGGGTAGTGAGGTGGGGGAGGTTTGGTAGAGTCCAAAGTCAATGTTGATGGAATTAATTTGCCCATCAAATAAATAGGGTGGGTGTGCATGCATTTAATCTTAAACGATACCCTAAAATAACACATTGTTCAAAAAAACGACATCAAATGACGTTCGTTTAGTAACGTTTCTGTTCATCGATTCGAAACTTTCTTATTCAAAAAGTATTAATCACGTTTTTTCATTCATTAGTCTTTTAAATCATAAATAGTTTATGTCGACCATTTCATTATATTAATATTAACAGACGTTTGTTTGAATAAAATATTATGTTCGATCAACTGTGTTCATCATCATTGTCGTCCATCTTTGACCATTATTTAAACAAGATCACCTTTGTAGAATTTGGATTATTTTAGGAAGACTAAATTGCATCCATCTGATTTACCCCTTGAAATTTATCGCTTATATAAAATTTTAAATATCATACACGGTAACAGTCCAAGTTCACTGTTAGTAGATATTGTCCGTTTTTGTCCGTTTTTGTCCGTCAGCCTCACGATTTTAAAAACGCGTCTATTAAGAAGAGGTTTCTTCACCCTAATAAGGAACGTTTTATTTTTCTCTCCCACTGATGTGGGATCTCACACATACTTTTTATTAAGATTTTAGGTTAAATTTTAAATTCCGTCCCTACTTATCCTTGAAATTTAATTTTATATTAAATAGAACCATATTTCTAAAAAAATTTAAAAATTAGATAGATAAAAATAATAATAATAAGGGGATAATTCACAAAAAAAAGGCAATTTATAGGGTGTTTCTATTTATTAATTTATTTATTAAAATATATTGACTTCCTTTTTCTAACACTTTACGTGAACAAATAAACTTTGGCTTCTTTGCTACAAAAAGGTTGTTCATGTGTGATGGAATGTCATGATGAAGAAAAAACTATGGATTCTAAGTGGATTACTTCAATGATTTTTCCCATTTAATATGCCTTCTAGACGGACCAAAAATAAATTATATCGAATTTTTGGAAAAATAAAAAAATTTGAGTCGGTTTACGAGTTGACATTTACTTGGTCTCGTAACCAATGTTAACGATGTATTTTGGATAAGTGTAAGAGTTCAAACCCACCGCTAGCAAATATTAGTTTCCCCTAAAAGTTTTTAAAACGCGTATGCTAGGGACAGGTTTCCACACCCTTGTAAAGAATGTTTCGTTCTCCGTCCCAACCATGTGAGATCCCACAATCCACCTCGTTGGGTCCCAGCGTCCTCGCTGACACTCGTTCTCTCCAATCGATGTGAGATCTCACAATAAGTATGATTTTTTAAATAATTAAAGAAAAACAACTCGACAACCCAACCCAATATAAAAAATAAAAAAAAGGTTGAGTTTTCATATTTAAAACTCCCTCTTTCTTATAGATCAAGAAAATTTCCGTGGGATCCCACATCAGGTAGAGAGGGGAACGAAACATTTTTTTATAAGGGTGCGAAAACCTCTCCCTAATAGACGCATTTTAAAATTGCGAGGCTAATGACGATACGTACTGGACCAAAACGAACAATATTTATTAGTAGTGGACGGTAGATATCAGTGAAAACTCTCTCTCTCATGGAATAAGGACATTTCTGAGTCAAATCTCTCTCTCTCTCTAGGCCACTTTTTCTTATTAAGAGGGTTGATTCAAACTTCAAAGGCAATAACTATTATTGTTTCATGGTGGGTCAGTTTGACTGAATTCTATATCATAACACAGGAAATGGGGACCAATTGTTCTTACACTTCTTCCTCATATCATTACTTGCAAGAACACTCATCGGATAGCCTCTCTTTCTGATCTCTGTCACTCTGCACACCACAATCTCTGATCAATATCAGTACTTCCCCATGAAAGAAGCAGGAGCTCATGAGACCATCCCTCACTTGTTTAGATGTCCAATAAGTCTGGATTTGTTCAAGGATCCTGTGACCCTTTGCACAGGACAGACGTATGAAAGATCCAGCATTCAGAAATGGCTGGCATCTGGGAACCTCACATGTCCTGTTACAATGCAGAAGCTTCATGATACTTCCTTTGTGCCTAATAATACTCTTCGCCATTTGATTAGCCAGTGGCTTCAAATGGGTGACCAAATAAGCCCTCACTGCGTTTCTGCTATTGATTCCATGGCTGCTTTGAGAACCAAACTTGAATCTCATGAGTTTTCTTATGAATACAAGCTTCAAGTTCTTCAAAGAGTTAGGATTTTATGTGAACAGTTTCCTTCTCGTAATTCTTGTTTCGTCCAATTTGGATTCTTGTCAGTGCTTTTGGAGTTGGTTTTTGGAGAAGCAGAAGCTAAACTATCACAAGAGTATCAGGAATTTGTAGAGCAAGCGCTTAGTTTCGTGGTTTCTATGGTTTCTCTTGATCAGATACAGTCCTTAAATATGCTAATGGAGGAGTCTAAACTATCAAGGTTCATGGTTTTGTTTAGTCATGGCACTGCCACCATCAAGATCAGTTTATGTCAGCTGGTTGAGGCAATTTCATCTTCAGTTCAGACTAAAGATCTTGGTGTTTTGCTCGGAAACGCTACCGAGCTTTTACGTGAAGTCGTGCAACTTCTACGCCATAACTCGGAGGTATCCGATGCTGCAACCAAAGCCATATGTTCACTAAGTAACATGGAACAACACATCAATAATTTGGTTGTGGAAGGTGCAGTTACAGGGCTTATTACATACATTTCTAATGCTCAACAAAGAGAAAGAAGCTCTGCAAGAGTGGCAATGACAGCAATTGAGAAACTTTTAGTCATGAGAAGTGCAAAAGTGGAAGTGGTAAATAATCCAAATGGTGTGAATGCTATTGTGAAGATGGTTTTTAGAGTATCAGATCTTGGAGGCAGTGAAAGTGCTGTTGGATCACTTATAATGTTGTGTTATGAATCAGTGGAAGCAAGGGAAGAGGCCATTAGAGGTGGAGTGTTGAGTCAATTGCTTCTGCTATTGCAGAGTCAGTGCTGTGCAAAGACCAAAACAAAGGCGAGAATTCTGCTCAAGCTTCTTAGATCCAAGTGGGTTGAGGACAAAAGGAATATGTAAGGTGTGATAATAATATTCTATCCCCCTCAGCCTTTTGTTTTCCCCTTTCAAATGTGAATCTTTACATTATAGCCTGCAAATTTGATTGGCTATAGAAGAAATATCTAATAGGGTACATCATCAGGTATAGAAACATTCAGTCATTGGAGATTTATACTCACATGCAAATGCATTTCAGTATATCATTATATTCTGTGCATCTGAAAACTCTTATAATATACCTGCCTTTCTCGTCCATCAATCGCCCAAGCTCACTACTAACCGATGTTGTTTTCTTTGGATTTTTTCTTTCGGGCTTGCCCTCGATGTTTTTAAAACACGTCTTCTAGGGAGAGGTTTCCACACCCTTGTAAAAAATGCTTCGTTCTCCTCTCCAACCGATGTGGGATCTCACAATCCATCCTCCGTTTGGGCCTAGCGTCCTCGTTAGCACTCGTTCCCTTCTCCAATTGATGTGGGGCCCAGCATACTGCCTCGTGTCCACCCCCTTCAAGGCTCAATCTTCTCGCTGGCACATTATCTGGTGTCTGACTCTGATCTTAAAGGGGGTGGATTGGGGATCCCACATCGATTGGAGAAGGGAACGAGCGTCAGCTAGGACGCTGGGTCTAGAAGAATGGTGAATCGTGAGATCCCACATCAGTTGGAGTGGGGAACGAATGATTTATAAGGGTGTGAAAACCTCTCCCTAAAAGACACGTCTTAAAAACTTCACGAAAGAGCGTGAAAGAGAAAACCCAAAAAAAGACAATAGCGATCAGCATTAACAGTTACATTCACAATCCAAAATTCGGTATAATTTGATTTGATACAAGAGAATCAATAAAGAAGATTAGATTAAGTGAACCTGAGGCAGAATCACAGCCATTGATGATGTGTGGATCAAGTCTGCCATGTCCAATAGGAGGTTCAGAATTGAAAGCCTGTAAATATCATGATACACCTTATTAACAATCATGACAAGTGTCCAATACTTCAAACTTAATAATAGTATCAGCAACCGAAGAGATTTACATGTGGTTTAGAAAGGCAGAGGCAGGCACATGCTTGAATGGCCCACTCAATTTGCTGGAAGCACTTCTTCCAGCTTGCCTGTCAACGATGGCATTTGTCCTGAATTCTGAACCCCTGCATCTTTCTGATGGGACTTTTCCTTCCCAAAAAACACATCACAACTACAAATAATTGAACAATGAGAAAGATAATGCAATATTTTCAGTGAACTTTCTTGAAGAAGTGAGAAAAAATTTGTTTGTGAAAGCATGTTATGAACACTAGAATGGCCGTAAAAGAGAGAGTTCTTTATTAATATGAGGACCCACAAGAGATCTAAAAGAACTCGAGGACAAAGCATTGTGGCCTAGCCATTTCAAAAGTTAATATCAAAGCATTACCGTAATATGTGAGATACAATAAAAGCTGTAACACCATGCCTTTCTACTATAATTTTACAATAATTTAGAAAATAATCAGCAAATGAAGTTAGAGACAATGAACCGATTTCAGCAACAACCGCTCGCGGCTGCATCAGGCTGTGGAGGCTTTTCCTTGAAGATGTTCTTTCTCACTCCTTTAGAGCCTTCAGATAAAAGGCTGGGCGTCTCAAGAACCTGCACATAAGAATCATTATTATCACGTTTTCTCGTCCATGCAACATTCAGTAAGTTCGCAGGATAAAGAAGAGGAATAATCATTGTTAAAACGCAACTTTTCGAGAGGTTTCAAAATTCTTCCACTGCCTAGCAACTCTCATCGATGTCTCAACCTATTTATGAATCTACCAGGAACGTGACAGCAATTTTCATTCGAGAACTATCAAAGATGTGGTTGTTACAACAGGGGAAACACCACGTTCCTGACAGTCACCAATCAATATGGATCTTTTGACCAAAAAATAAACTAGAAGTACTGAACTAATACTATTACCTTTAAAACAAGTTCTTCAAAGCACTGTTGTACATTAACTCGAGTTTTGGCACTGCATTCTGTAAAAAGACAACCACATTCCCTAGCCATGTCAATTCCCTCTTTCTTTGTTACTGTCCTAAAGCTTTCCTGAGGAAGAAAATACAGATAAAAACTAAGCTGGATGCAGAGTATGAAGAACAATATCATAAGAGAATAGAGATCAAAAGAATTTCACTAAACCTCACTTCACCTTTAGGGTATGTTGGAAATGCCATTTTGTTCTTAGGTTCTTCCCAACGAATGTTCGGTTTCTTGTTAAAAAATATATATATTAGCCAATTAAAACATTTAGAAGTATTAATTTGAAATGTTCATCTAAATCTTCCTTACAGGGAAATGGGAAAATCATACCGTCGAAAGGGTATGACCTAATTAAAGCCATTGAAATGAATGGATAGTCAACATGAAGGCTGGGTTTGGAACTAATTTCAGTAAAAAATAATTCAAGCGAATTCATTCCCTAGGCTTTAATTGAGCTGATTTCTAAAGCCATAACAATTGTTTGAACGAAACCTTCAACACAAGGACTTCATATTGTATAAGAATCCATGATTTCTTTTTTGCTTTTTACGAGAAAAAATAACTTCAATCATGGAATGAAATTACAAAAAAGAGTGGATGAAATCCAAGAACCCAAAGTTACAAAGATAAACTCTATGGTCTGAAGGGAGCATAAAAACTCTATGGTCTGAAGGGAGCATAAACTTTATACCAAGAAGACTAACAAAAGAAGGTTAAGCCATTCATTTCAAGACATAAACACCAAACTGAGTCTCTAAACAGGTTAAGCCGTAGAATTGTTTTCTCCTTAGTAATTAAAAAATCAACTGAACTCCACCATCAGAAACTTAAACAAAATTAATTAAGAATGTTCAATATTGCACATAATAAACTATTTTGGATTTATACCTTAACCTCACTTCATGAGAAAGACATTTAATAAAACAAAGAACCTATAAGTACGTTTGTAATAAATGATGTTATTAATGGATTTGGATTTGAAATCAGAAGGATCATGGTTTCTGTTTTACCAATTGATTTTTTTTTTTTTTTTTTTTTCAATAAGATATAAAGAAACTAAGATGAAATATCTAATGGCTTCCTAAATCTTGCAAGGAAATATAATTTTTTGTTCCAAACCTTGGAATTCATTTGGGAGTGAATTTCCAATCTCGAGTTCATACATTCCAAAAAACTTTGTTAGGCCTCCAATAATATATGTCTATACTAGGAAGAGCAAAATGGACAAGGAGAATGTGAGATCTCACATTGGTTGGGGAGGAGAACAAAACATTCCTTATAAGGTGTGGAATCTCTCCCTAGTAGAAGCGTTTTAAAAACCTTGAAGGGAAGCCCGAAAGGGAAAGCCCAAAGAGGAAAATATCTGCTAGTGGTGGGCTCGGGTTGTTATAGAGAATGTATCTCTTATGACGGTTAGTTAAGAGTACGAGTTTGGTATAGTTTGTAGGAGGGACGTGAGTTTGAGAACATACATGTAATTTAGGAAAGGCTTTGGCCTTTGTGCTTGGAGATGAGTCAGCCTAATGTCTAGATTTCATTATTAAGGTGTCTTGACACTCTTCAAAGTTTTTTAATAATAGTATATAACCGCTTGGATACCTAACACACCCTTATGGAAAAAGCATGGCTATTCATAACTCACTTAATCGGCTCTTATATTATCAAATGGTTATCAAATTCTTCGGAACACTAACTTCAGTTCACCGTACACGATCAATTAACCAGCATCTATACAAATGTTACAGGAACCTGCTTCAGGCTTATAGAAAATTTCAAATGAAAGTTGAAGATGCATACCTTATCGACTTTGTTCCCCACAAGCATCTTGATGCAATCTTGATTTGTCGAATATAGGTCTATTTCCTTCGCCCATACCTCAGAGAGGTTTGTAAAGGTCTCCCTCCGCGTTACATCATAAACTGACACAGTTAACCTTTGATGTCATAATCAAGACAACAACACAGAAGGCAGTAGAATAATATTGGACAGCCAAACAAACGAACAACTTCAAATTTGAAAACATAATGAACACCTTTTAAACTAAACACATCTAGGATATTTAATATTTATACTTAGCCAAGAATTTTTATTTCCTTAAAACAATCACATAAAAAGGGGAATAGAACGCACCCATGATGATCCCTTGAGCGCCTCTGTAGTATGAACTAGTCAATGTTCTGAATCTCTCCTGCCCAGCTGTATGATTTAAGATTGGATTAGATTCTATAGAATGCCTTGCTTGGAGATCTGGTAAACCAGATTTCTTTCATGCAGGTTCAGTACAAGAAATATAAATGTGGGATCCCACATCGGTTGGGGAGGAGAACGAAACATTGTTTATAAGGGTGTGGAAACCTCTCCTTAGTAGACACGTTTTAAAAGCCTTGAGGGGAAGCCCGAAAGGGAAAGCGTAAAGAGGACAATATCGGCTAGCGGAGGGCTTGGGCTTGGGCTGTTACAATATAGAAGTAATGCCCTAGTACCAACAAATAAGTCATGGCAAATCAACAAAGACAACCATATCATCTTTATAATTGACAGCACTAGAACCATCAAACAACAATTGAGAATTAGAACTGATACTTTGAGATTCCTTAGTCTGTTAAGTTAAGATTCAGATTTAATCAAAACATAATTTAGTATATTGTCCAGCTGCCTATTCTTCACGGTTATAGTTAAACAATTGACAATTAACTATGCAATATCTTCAGGGAAAGTAATCATATTACTGATCCATACCGTACTTCTCTGCAAGAACATGTATCTTGCTTGTGTGAAAAAGAGAACAGACGCCCTCTCATAAAGTAAAATGGAGGAAGAAGCAAGAATGGAAGAATGCTACAAAAATCATGTATGTGGAGAAGTTTAATTACCTGTATCCCAAATTGCAAGCTTCAGCCTTTTACCCCCAGCAGTAACATACTTTACCTTAAAATCCACACCTGCGCATGAAAATGACAATCAATTAGAATAGATTTCTAGTTCTCTGATGCTTACCTGCCATCACATGCCAAATAAGTAGAAGTTAGCAAGGTTTGTGGCGCGTTTTGCACGTTAATCAAGCAAGCCAACACAATGAAACATTCAAATGTAGGATTTATAATCAAAATATCATTTCAAATTCTCAATTTTGTTAATACTAATTCAATTAAGAATGAGATAGAAAACATAATTTCAGTAGTGCATTTTAAAATTCAACCAAGTTTACAAAGGTAAAAGGAAAATCTTTTCAACTAACAACTCCCACAGTAAGAAACGCAAGTAAAAAAGGCCTTTCATAATGCTATAATGCAATTCCTGCAAATAACAACAGTACAAAGCAATAAAAATGAACCATACATTACTTGGAAATATTATTTTCCATTAGAAATTGCTTCTCATTTTAGCTTTTCAGAAATGGATGTAGGTAGCTAAGTTCCTTCAACTGTCTTAAAAATGAAACTTGACCTGGTTCTCTAAGAGCCTCTTTCTTTTCTTGATGAAATATGGTTGAAAGATTAATGGAATCTCATAATCTTATTCCTCATTTTCTCAACAATGGTCCTCTCAATTTTCCCTTTCATTTCATCTTTTGCCCTCAATCTCATCTCAATCCCGTGCAGAAAATGAAAGTGAAAATTCAGCACTAGCATTTCATTATCTAACATCAATTTTCTTTAAAATGATAAACCAATGTACAGCAGCAAACAACACAAACGATTTGCCTATGCTCATATCTATATATATAGATCTGTATGACAGAACTAACCGATTGTTGGAGAGAGATCCTCGAAGCTGTCGGAAGTAAAACTTAAGAGCAGACTACTTTTTCCAACCCCCGAGTCCCCAATCAACAATAATTTGAACAAGTAATCAAACTCAGACGTCGAATCCATCAATCAACAATTTTCAAAAATAAGATCCCTCCCGGTTAAGTACCTACTCAAAGAAAAGAAAAACCAAATCTCAGCGGATTCATAGAACGCAAAACAGCATGTGGCATTACCAAGGGAGATTAGAAAAAAAAAAAAAACATAAACGAAATTGAAGATATCATCCCGTAAGAACAGATCAGACACAATACCCAAAAACTCCAATCCAATGTAAAATCGATGGCGCGTCCAATGAAAAGGGGAAACGAAACAAAGAAATTGAAGAACTCCGTGAAGGCTATAGAATTAGAAAAAGGAATGGTAAATGAAAATGGCGAATCCTTTATGGATCCCGCCCTTGAGTCAACTCAGGCGATCGATCGATTGGTAGCGGAAGCAAAGCAACCACGAAAAGGCTTTCGTTTGAACTGTACAATCTAACGGATCTTCATTTTTTATTAAATGCCAAGGTTGCGTGAGTTTCTATTAATTTCAAAAATCTTGGAAACATAATTCATAAAATATTGGCTACCCATAAATGTTTATAATGTGTACTAACATATGCAAATACAACTCAACCTACACGGACCTAAACAATTAAATTGGAAAACAAATCTATCTTATACATGTGTCACGGTCACGGGGTTTGCGATGCTTCCGTCGGTCTCATATGGGTGTCTTGCCTTTCTGAAAATGGAGTAGCACGAGGCTTGAGTATTTTAAGAATACTCAGTAAGCGACCCCATATCGGGGTTTATGTAGCAAACACCTACAAATGAGATGACGGGACCTATCCTTCAATCTATCTTCCTACGGTGCTATCCTAACGGGTAACTTGGATGTGTACCATATACTCTACTCACAACCCATATGTGCAAGTATGAACTCACCAGTCAGTTCGCACTCCGCTAGGCCACTTTCCTTGTCAGGCAAGCATACTCTGGGAGCTTTTTAGGATGGACACCCGTTAGAACTAGTAACCATCTGGACAGCGCTATGTAAACATAACGATCGTTCTCCTACTCTTGGGTGTACGCGTTCGTACCCTCGTGATGGAGTAAGGGTATCTCCCAATGCATGAGTACACATAATGCATTAGGTCCCCAATATTTCTACTTTTATCATTAATAGATATAACCTCGTTATCATTTTCTGTAACGCGAAAAAAAAAAAAAAAAAAAAAAAAAAAAAAAAAAAAAAAAAAACTAAGTCAACTGAGGGGCAAAAATGTCATTTTGCCCCTCCAACCCAAATAGGGGTCCAAGGAAAATCCAGCCATATTGCCTGCAAAAGAAAAAAAGAGGTTAGAGAGAGATCGGCCGGGAAGACTAACGGACCACCGCCGGAATCCATCTCCAGACGAGACTCGTACCAGGATTGAGGGGCTAGCAAGGCCTACGCACCATCAAAACCTAAGAATATTTCGCGGGGTAAGGTTTCTGAACGATATTGCTCAGATCTGAGTTTTACCCTACGTGAATCGACCCTAAAATGTTGAAATCTTCACCTAGGAACAACTCACGCACGGTCTGTGAAGAAGTTTTGCCGAGACCTCAACCCAAAGGCGGAGATCCGAGGGTCATCCGAGAACGGTGAGCGAACTTCCGGCCGGCGTTCTTAAATCCTCCGATAGTCAAGAAAAAATTATAAAAATAATACTAGGACGTAGCCTGTAACACGATCTAAAACGTTGCCGAAGGAATCGTATTGATCTGATCTACGGATCGAAAGATATGAAAATCGGAAAATAAAAAGAAACCGACTGGGTTTCGGTTTTCAGAGGACAGAGAAGAAGAAGAAGAAAGAAAAAAAAAACGGCCGGCGAGCGGCGGAGGGCGGCGACAGGCGCCGGACACGCGTCGACCACCGGCTGGAGCAACGCAGCTCCAGCGAGGCGTCGACACGTGTCGCCTGCAAGCCGGGCCGAATCGCAACGCGAGCCGACCGGACCGGATCGGATCGGGCCGGGCCGGGCCGGCCGACCCGCGACTGTGCAGGATTGGGCGCGCGTGGCAGGCGCGCGTGCAGCCTGCGGCTGGCGCCTTCCCGCGCGCGTGGCCACGCACTCCCAGCGTGCTGCTGGGCGCGTGAGCGCGCGTGGAACGGCCAATTTGGCCCGGTTGTTTTCTGTTTTCTCGATTTTTGTCCCGGTTCTAGTTCTAATACTGTTTTTACGTGGATAGGGACTTAATTTAGAGAAATCAGTATTTTTGGACACCTCACGGGCAAAGAAATGCTAGCGAAAGGGCACGCGTCAACCAGGTAAGTCACCACCCGGTATTTAGGAAGAAATACTTGTAGGATTCGCTCAGATTGCATGCATGCTAGTAGTTCTGTTTCAGATTAGCTCTTCATGTAAGTTACTAGTCAGTTTATCTGTTGTGTTTGAATTGGGTAAATTACTCGAGTGTTGCTTGTATGCCTTAAGCTTCCGCCGTATGTATGCATGCGTTATTTTATGTGTAGAATTGTGTATGCCGGGTTTCGGGTGTTTGATGGACGAATTCGCCCCATTGAGCGCGAACTTCGTGCTCTGGGTGCTTGATGGAGGTCATCGCCCCGTTGAGCCGGTATGCCTAGTTTGCATGAATTACATACTATGATGTTAGAGGAAGATTGCATGCACCCTCTATTAATTGCTAGGGCCCATTTCTTTGATAAGATTAGGGAATCTTGGTTAGGAGCCGCTCTAGCCTGACTTAATTTTTCCCTAGAAACTTAGCGGTTTACCACGGTAAGAAGGTACCCCGGAGTGTTCATAGATTGCTAGCGTGTGAACGGTATCTATAGCTTCGTGGGAGGACCAAGGGGTCCCTGATCAGTCTTTACTGCTCTTAGCCATTTCGCATGGGAAATGTGTCCCCACGTCGTACAGCCCATTAGCTGCATGGGAACGGGTTGGGTCGCGCCCCCCGTAGAGGGACTAGATGGGCGTAGGGGTACTCAGCACACCCCTAGGCCAGGTACCATGTAGTCCCAGATAGCCATGTAGAGGTAGCACCTCATAGAGAGATACCGACCATATTAGCTTGGCATAAAGAACCTCTAGGCATTTAATGAGAGGACGAAAAATCAGTGAAACACAAGGGGCAAGCCCCAAGGGACCTAGATTAGAGCCAGTCGTCCTAGAACCGAAATAGGAAACCGTGGCAACCTGTTAAATTAAGATGCGAAAAGAGCCTACAAGTAGGTGGCTTACTGAGTATAATTTTTATACTCATCCTTGCTATGTTTTCCTTTTTTTTTTCAGGAGCGCGAGGCGTCGGTCAAGAGTGGGCGTGATCTGAAGGGAATTGTCACAGAGGAATGGGTTGTCCCGGGGCGTCAGTCCAGTCTTAGTCTTTATTTTTGTATTCGCATTCTTTTCAAATTTATTTTCCAAACGGTCTTGTGTTCTGTGTTTATCTTTTGAAAAACTTTATTGAAATTTGATGATTTTCGTTACTTCATATTTAAATCTCTTGTGCATCTGTGTCGTGTCGTTAGTCACTGTCCGTAGTAAAATATTGGGCTGTGACATTTTCATTCGTATTATATTACTTCTCATTTTTCCAGTTCTCCTATCATGCATAATCTTAACGGGGTTATGTTTCATACTATACATTGTGATTTCATGTCATACATATCATGTTGTATACATATAATTTAGGAAACATAATCTCACATTTCATGCTTTCATCATAACATACCATGACATCTGATTCATACCGAAAACATCTCAACGATCACATAAACGTTCTAAGCACAACACATCACGTCACATTATATCGCACATCAAGTCATTTCAAAAACAGCATACATTCCCATTGCATATTGTTACGTATTAAATCGTAACAATCTAACATACAATTTATGACACGTGCGAATCCACGGGCACGTGCCAACATACAACATACAATTGCGTAAGATATGACGGTAGAGCCACTTACTTGGTAGGGCTTAACCGATGTACTCCCTAAAATATACGTAAGCTCCTAGCTCCTTGTATGTGTCCTACACTTTCGTTGGTGATTGGTTCCTATTGGGTTGTTCAACACGTTTGTTAGTATTTCACAACATAATTAAAGTCCAACTTGAAATTGTGAAATAGGGCCTTATATTGACCTATTTTACCTTAAACGAGGTTGAAATCAAGTTCGAGAGGGTCGAAACAGTGCCAAAACAAGTCAAAAATAGGTTTCCCGAGCCGAATACACCGCCGGAGCCGAGGAGCCGCTGAGCCGATCAAGCCGTCGGAGCCGAGGGGGAGTTTGCGCCAGATGCTGACACATGGCACAACCAGAAGCAGTCGTGTGTGCAAGCTAAAGTCGGGTCGAGGCGCGGGTCTTCAGGTAGTTCGGATCTTGGTCATGGTTTCTGGGTTGGGTTCTATTATTGGGCTTCACGAATTCTGTCTGGGCCGAGGATTTGGGCTGCCAAAGTCGAGTCAAGGCGTGGGTCGTCAGGCAATTGATAGCTGTCCAAAAGTAGAGTTATATCAAGTCTTTTTTGAGTTAATTTTGCACTCATACTCATTATTTTCTCATTAATTGCTCCATTTATTCTATTAGTATACATGAAATAGTAAATTGTGGTTTAACATGAAAAAAAAATCAATTTGCATAAATCGAGCTTAATTGTACACTTAATTGAGTTATTTGGTAAAATTCCAGAACATTTACTGAACCATGATGTTATAGCAAATCTGGAAACACTGCTTGCAAATCTGGAAATAAATTGTTGACCCTGATGCTGAACTAATTCAGAAAGAAAACTTTTTAGGGATGACCTGAAAATTTTAATCCACATCAATCGTCCACGTGGGTTATTAACTACCAAATTAGAAACATACTGGGTGAAAAAATTTATCCTTTCTCTGCCCTAAAGGAGAAGAAACAAACATTATAAAAGGAAAATTATGCTTAAAATAGGAGTGGAGCCACACTTTGGGAGAGGATTTTCGGATTAGACAGTAGAGCCTCTGCTGCTGTGAAACCAGAGAAAAAGTAAAGCTTTAAACCAGCAGCTATTGACAGCAGAAGAAAAGAAGACCAAGAAAGATAGATTAGGGCAAGGAGGTGCACGTGAGAGCTGGATAAATCTCTTATTCCTTACTCTCTTCTTATTCTATCCATTTTATATGATTGAGACGTGGGTTTCTCTGTTCAATTCAATTTGTAGGGAAAGATAAACTTTATAGGGGAGGCTAGAGAATTTTATATAGTTTAAGTATGTTGACGGTATGATTTTAGTTTATTAAAGAGTTGCTATTAATGATTTACATGTGTTTAGCTGCTTTACATACATAGTTGTTCTCTTATTCGAGAGAAGAGGGAGAGCAATGAAATCCTCTTTAATACTCAAGTTCCATTGCAATGAGACTTGACGGTAGGTTAGAAATAATTCTTCTCAGTCTTGTTAATAGAAATTAAAAACGACTATGGAAGTAATTACTATGCATAGTCGAACCTACAACAACTTATCTATTAAAAGAAACTAAAATCTACCATAACACTCAACAACTTATCTATTTAATCTCGCTTAGTCGAACCTTCCTCGTTATAGTTGATTTTCTCGTCATTTTCTGTTTTTCGACAATAGTGACACTCTGCATTAGTTTTGTTTAATTAGTTAAAATCACCGACACTCATTTGAATGTTACACAAAACTCATTTAATTTTCAACGATAAAATTAACCAAAAAGATAGGTTCTTTGTAAAATCGATAATTTACTTATTACTTCTACTTGTGATAGTGTATACTTGCACTTATTTTTGTGATTTTGACATCATTTTATTATATACATCCACAAGCGATCAACAGCTCCAGTCTCGGTCACGGTTTCTAGGCTGGGGGAATTCTATCTGGGCCAAGGATTTGGGCTGCCGAAAATGGATTGGGTCGTAGACGGGTTGGAGTCGGGTTCGAGGCCACGGGTTTACTGGTTGGTTTTGATTTGTGGTTTTGGGTCGCGACTGATAGGCTAGGCTGAGACGTCTGGGCCGTGGGTATTGGACTCGAGTGGGTTGGCTCCTGTTCAGGTCGCGGGTCAAGATTTGTCTTCTTCGCCTGTTTATCAGAAAAATTTCGGCGACCTTTCTCTCTCTTCGAAAACGTCGTTTCCGACGTCCTTTTTCCTCCTTTTTCTTTTGTTTCCAAGTCTCCTCTTCCCCCTCTTTCATTTATGACGTTTGTTTGGCTCGTATAGGCCGAAAGCTTCCCAATCTAGGGAGATCTGAAAATCCGAGGTTTTGTCTTCCTCCTCCAACAGTGTACGACATGTATGAAGCATCAAAATCTATTTCGGGTGTGTGTACAGGTCTCCGTGATGATTTTCATTGCATAAATCGGAGGTTTCGACGTCAGTTTCGTATAGGTTCACTTCGCCAAAGCGTTGTTGGTTACGAGGTGGCTAAAGTCCGGGGTTTGGTGTTGTGGTGATCCAGAAGTTGGGCGGGGTCGTGGGTCGTGTGAAAACGAAAACTCTGGCTTTCGTTGGAGTGTTCGGGTCTCGCCGGCGACCACGGACGCCTCTGACTTTTTTTTTTTTTTTGTCTGATCCGTTACAAGTATTATTCATCGGTATGAATCTAAAGTTATTAATAAAATTTTGAATAGTATGCAATATGGAGAATCGTGTTAAAGTATTAATTTAAAGGGTCTATAATAGATGGATAAGCTTAGGTTTCTTGTTCGGGTAACGGTATTGATACACTTATTTTATAATTGTTACAAATATTTTTATCCAAATCGTTTATGTGGAGACATGTAAGTGAGTTTATCTTATACACTGAATTTGTATCAGATTAAACCATGAAATATTTATTCTTTTTTTATAAATCTGTTAATTGAGAATGTTGATATTTTCACGGAATGATCATAAGCAACTCGATTTTAATCCTAAGTGAATTATGAATCCTGTTTATGATGACTTGTCCTTTAATATGCATTGGTGTAAATGACTTTTGTGGTCAATTCAATATGCTTACTACTTTAGAGACTTACCGGAAGGGAAGGAGGGCAAAAATGTAATTTTTAATTTTTAATAATATATAAACAGGAGTCGGAGAAGAAAACCGAATCCCTCTCAGGCCAATGAGAGGGTGGGGTCCCTTGTTCAATACCTGGAGTCAATGCTTAAGGGAACTACCTCTCTTCTATCCCTCATAGTGGGTAGGAGTGAATTCCATCTTGCACCCTACGTCCCCAGCCATTCACCCAGTCTTACCCCTGAAATGGGAGGCCTATTGAGTCTGCGAACTAGAGCCACTCTCACCCATGCAAATCTAAGGATAATTCCGAATAAATAGGAGTTCATGGTTAGCTCAAGATTAAAACCGAGTTACCTAGGTTATCGAATGAAAAGAAAATCAGTCTCAACAGTAAACGACATTATAAAGTGAGAGTGGTTTTCTTCATTGTCCGATCTTATGCAATACTCATTGCATAGGACGCCCCCACTCACATGTCTTCACATGTACAATTTAGTGATCACATTGTTTATATCATATACAAAAGTGGGCCGCATCCATAGTATCCCCAGAATAAGGTACTCAGCCTTATTCTTATACTATAGATCATTTTGACTATATACTTGAACTTGATCCACTCTTATGTCTCTACATATAGTTCAAGTAATCATACTATAGTCAGAGTGTTCTTAGTTTATTGGATTTAGATTAATGATCGTAAAGTTCACTTTATTCGATAACGATCTTTACTGAATAAATAACAATAATAACTTTATTGAAAATAGAATATGTTTTTGTTGACGAACCTTGTGTTTACAAGAAGATAGTCAATTCTACAGTAGTTTTCCTAGTGTTGTACGTTGACGATATCCTACTCATTGAGAATGATGTGGGATTTCTAACTGACAGTAAGCATTGGCTAGCGACACAATTCCAAATGAAAGATTTGAGAGAGGCTCAGTTTGTTCTTGGAATCCAAATTGTTTGAAATCGCAAGAACAAAACACTAGCATTGTCTCAGGCATCGTACATCGACAAAATGTTGGCTCGATATAAGATGCAGGACTCCAAGAAAGGATTATTACCTTTCAGGCATGGAGTTCATTTGTCGAAGGAACAAAGTCCTAGGACACCTCAAGAAATTGAGGATATGAGACATATTCCCTATGCATGAGCAGTCGGTAGTCTGATGTATGCCATGTTGTGTACCCGACCAGACATATGATATGCTGTGGGAATTGTTAGCAGATATCAGTCCAATTCGGGACATGCTCATTGGACTGCCATTAAAATATCATCAAGTATCTTAGGAGAACGAGGGACTATATGCTAATGTACGACGCTAAGGATATGATCCTTACAATGTATACTGACTCAGATTTTCAGACCGATATCGATTCAAAGAAATCGACATCGGGATTTGTTTTCACTCTAAACGGAGGAGCAATAATATGAAGAAGCATAAAGCAAGGTTGCATTGTTGATTCCACCATGGAGGCTGAGTATGTTTCTGCTTGTGAAGCAGCGAAAGAATCTGTATGGCTTAGAAAATTCTTAACTGATTTGGAAGTTGTTCCAAATATGCATTTGTCTATCACTCTTTATTGTGATAATAGTGGAGCAGTTGCAAATTCTAAAGAACCAAGAAGCCATAAGCGAGGAAAACATATTGAGCGCAAATATCATCTCATAAGGGAGATTGTACAACGAGAAGATGTGATCATCACACAGATAGCTTCAGAGCACAACATTGCTGATCCATTTACAAAGCCCTTCACGGCTAAAATGTTTGAAGGCCACCTAGTGAGTCTAGGACTACGAGTTATGTACTTTATGGCAGGTGGGTGAAAATGCATGGGTATGTGATGCCCTAGTTTATTGTATTTATGTCTTTCTCTCTACTCAACATTATAAAACCCACTAGAGTTTTTGTCCAAATGGGAGTTTGTTGGGTTTTATGTCCTAAAACTCATAGTTTGGAAAAAAAAACATATTCTATTTTTAATAAAGTTATTATTGATGTTTATTCAGTAAAGATTGTTATTGAATAAAGTGAATTTTACGATCATTAATCTAAATCCAATAAACTAATAATACTCTGACTATAGTATGATTACTTGAACTATATGTAGAGACATAAGAGTGGATCAAGTTCAAGTATATAGTCAAAATGATCTATGGTACATGGATAAGGCTGAGTATCTTATCCTGGGGACACTATGGATGCGGCCCACTTTTGTATATGATATAAATAATGTGATCACTAAATTTTACATCTGGAGACATGTGAGTGGGGGCGTCCTATGCAATGAGTATTGCATAAGATCGGACCATAAAGAAAATCAGTCTCACTTTTTAATGTCGTTTACTGTTGAGACTGATTTTTTCACTCGATGACCTAGATAACTCGACCTTAATCCTGAGCTAACTATGAACTCTGTTTATTCAGAATTATCCTTAGATTTGCATGGGTGAGAGTGGTCCGAGTTCGCGGACTCAATAAGCCTCCCATTTCAAGGGTAAGATTGGGTGAATAGCTGGGGACATAGGGTGCAAGATAGAATTCACTCCTACCCGCTTTTAAGGATAGTAGAGAGGTTGTTCCCTTAAGTACTGACTCCAGGTCTTGAACAAGGGGCCCCACCCTCTCATTGGTCGGAGAGGGATTCGGTTTGGTGGTTGGACTACAAACCAATTGTTCCTTAGAGGATCAGTGGGACTTAAGGAACAAGAAGTAACTTTAGGGGTAAAACGGTAAATTGACCCAGCTCTAGTTACGAACAACCTGTGAAGGATCGACTTACTAATCATGGTTATATCAAATGGACAAAAATATATCTATAGTGAGGGGACTGCAACTATTAGGCTATAGTGGAGTGTCCTAGTAGTTAATGAATGTTGGTTAACATGGTTAATGAGTTTAGCCGGTTAATCTCGAATCGTTGGAGCCCATGATCTATAGGTCCATTAGGTCCCCCTACTAGCTCATATCGGACTAAACCTTAGAATAGTGTGACGAGTGAGTTCGAAGTGTTCGAATTCAAATTAGAGAAAATACACTACATATATACGTGTTTTAATTACGAATTAAATAAAAAGAGAGAAGTAGAGATATTCAAATAAGATTTAAATATTTTAATTATGAATAGGGATTTATAATCGCTGGAATTGATTGGGATTGACATTTGAATTAATGTTAAATATTAATTAAATTGTTTAATTAATCATTTAATATTGTTTTAATTTGAAATTAATTATTTAAATTAAAATGGAGAAAGTCAAAATGTTGGCTCCACCTAATGGAAAAATTCATGTTTGAGCTAGTGGAATATTGAATGTCAATATATGATTTAACCAAACTTGCATGTTTGCACGTAATCCCACAAATTTGAGTTGAATTTTGAGTGTCAAAATTTGTTTTTACCAAACTTGCATGTTTGCCAAATAAACTCCACAAATTTGAGTTGAATTTTGAGTATCAAAATTTGGTAATCTCAAATTTGCATGAACATGCAAATATGACTCTATAAATAGAGTGATCAAAGTAATTGGAAATTTTTCATGAAAAACTTTGAGATAATCTCTCAAAACTCTCTCTTTACATCTACTAAATTCCTTTCAAATTTAGTCACTCACTGGATTCCACAATTCCGTTCTAAGGCCGGAGAATAGTAGAGAAGATACTAGTGGTGGTTCGAAATCGGTTCGTGAGGAAAAAGGAAGTTGAACTACAAAATGTTAGTATTCAAACTCATTGAGTTTTAATGCTTTTGAACATGCTAGCTAATTTACTATAATTGATGTACTTAAAGTGCCTAAGATCGAAATTGCTTCCGCACGTGTTATAGTAACACCATCACATCCTATGTGGACTACTTATTCCTTTTCAGCCCTAAAGGGGAACCATGTTCAATATAAAAGGAAAAAAAAGACAAAAAAAAGTGAGACACACTTTGGGAGAGAAAAATCGGATTAGACAGTAGCGCCTCTGCTGCTGTGAAACCAGAGAAGAGGAAAAAAATCCTAATCGAGCAGCTGTTGATAGCAGAAGGAAGAGAAGACTAAAAAGGATAGATTAGGACAACGAGGTGGACGTGAGAGCTCAAGGGAAGGAAACTTCCATTAAAGAACGGTAACAAAGCTAGATAACTCTCTATTTCCTTACTCTCTTTTCTTACTCTATCAATTTTATATGATTAAGATGTGGGTTTCTCTGTTTAATTCAGTTTGTATGGAGAACTAAACTTTATAGGGGAGGCGAGAGAGTTTTATATAATTTAAGTATGTTCGACGGTATGATTTTAGTTTATTAAAGAGTTGTTGTTAATGATTTACATGTGTGTTTAATTAGCTACTTTACATACATAGTTGTCCTCTTATTCGGGAGAAAGAGGGAGCAATGAAGGGTAATAGAAGGGTTCAAAATAATTCTTCTCCTAGAGCCTGGTTAATAGAAATTACAACGATTATAGAAATAATCACCATTCATGACCCTCGGAAGTGGGCTTAGAATCTATTAAAACGAACTAAAATCTACCACAAAACTCAACAACTAATCTATTTAATCTCTTTTAGCCGAACCTTCCTCATTATAGTTGATTTTCTCATAATTTTCTGTTTTTTCGACAGCAGTGACACTCTGTTTTAGTTTTGTTTAAGTAGTTAAAATCACCCACACCCATTTGAATGTTACCCAAAAACTCACTTAATTTCCAGCGATAAAATTAACCAAAATGATAGGTTTACTGTGGAATCGATAATTTACTTATTACTTGCTACTTGTGATAGTGTATACTTGCACTTATTCTTGTGAATTTTACATCATTTTATTATATACATCCACAAGCGATCATATATATATATATGATTACTTAGTATAAAACGAACCTCTGTACTTCTGAATCAATTTTTGTTTTTAAAACCCTAAACCCTAAATTGTGAACCATTAGAAAAATTGGGTCAAAGTGAACGGGATGGATAAAATGGTTATTTCGACTCCTTACTTTAGTCTAGTTGAACCCAAATCGTAGGGTTAACAAAGAGGGAAAAAATGAAGGTTCCCGCACATTCCTTTTTGGTGGCTCAATTATAAGAACTCCAAGATTAATCATACTTTGCTCGTAGCAATTTAAAATTGAGTAACCTCGTAAAAATTTTCCTTAAATGCATGTGAGAGAGAATAAATCATGCTGAAAAACTCGGGTTGGTTTGTGAAGATAGTATTCAGCTAGGATTAGTAATGTACCATGTTGTCGATGATGCAGAGAAATGTTGGGGTCATCAGATGCCGAATTTGGACCATCAGGCGTGAAATCTATGTATTCCTACTCGAGAGATTCAAAGTTTAAAATTTTATCTCGGATGTATGTTATACAAGAAAACCCGTTTTGAAAATAATTTTTTGAAGAAATAAACGTAACTTAGACCTAATTTAGATATCTACGCTAATCTCTCTCCCGTTCTAAGTTCAAATCGAGAAAAATAAATAAAATATATTTATATATTTGATAGGTAAAAACGTTAATGGACAATCTCTTATAATATAGTTGGCAATCCATAATTACTCTTACATTTGACAACCAAGATGAAACTCATACATCCTAAGAAAATTAAAAATTTGGCTAAACTAAGAGCTTCCCATACCAAGAAAGTCTATGAATGGAACCCTCCTCTTATGCTCCTCCCTCCCGTCGGAACCCGACACCACCGCCGCTGTCGGAGCCGACATTCCACCGCCATGTCGAAGCACGGTGGTGGCCATGAGAGGTGTCCATTTGATGGCGGTTTTTTGATGCGAGCTTTGTAGGACCTTTGAAAATGGCAATAAGCTATGTCGGGTTCGAAGAATATTGTTGTTGTTGTGATTAGTGAAGATTGTAAAACGTTCTCTTCTTCTTCTAGCCATTATTACATGGTAGTGATTCTTCACGGCATTGTCTGTTCTTCCTTTGAAATGTCTCGCGATTAATGCCCATTTGTTCCCGTGAAGCTGTTGAAACATTAGAAGTCTCTCTTCTTCTTCTTCGGTGAACGGGTTCTTGTTTATATTTGGATCGAGTTGATTGTACCATCTCAATCTACAACTTTTTCCTATCGAAAAAAAAAAAAAAAAACCATACACCGTTCATTTTAGTCTCTATACTTTCATCTCACGAACGAAGAAACATAATAAAATTTGAAACGTAATATTACCGGATCTACCCTCGAAGTGTTCAGCAATGTAATTCCAGTTTTGAGGGCCAAACTGTTCAACGAGTTGCCGGAGTTTATTGTCCTCAGCCGGCCGCCAGTGGCCTCGGTAGCAGCTGACTGAGCTGTTTCCGCAGCCACCGCCGCCGCCGACACCGCCGCTGCTGCCGCCACTGCTGCTGCTTCTTGATCTCATCATTGAAGAAGAAGAAGAAGAAGAAGAGTTCTTTTTAAAAAAAAAAAAAAATTAATTTTGTTTGTAAGAACAAAGAACACATCCCATTATAAGGCATTTAGTGATCTAATTAGGTAAATGGGTTGGCTTAGTAATAGTACCTTATTTGGGATAATCCCTTCACTACAATTAATTCTTCTTTTTATTCTTTTTTTTTTTATTTGTTATATATTAGGGAAACCTCATTAATATCAGTTGGAAGAAGTTGGTATCTCTCTAATTCACTTTCATAACTAAAATTCTACTTTCATCGTTCATACGATACTTACATTCTTCGGTTTACTACTCGATCTTTAATCATTCAATTCAATAGTCTGTTTCGAAAGCTAACGAGTGTGTGGCTCGAGATTCGAATCTTCCTGTTCCCAAAGGTCATGTAAAATTCTACACATGTGGGACTGAAGTGAAGATTTCTTGATCGATGATATATAATCAATTCAAGAAATGTATTGTCCTTAGGGTTGTTCTTATTTGGACATAATTTTCAGTTCATTTATGTGTTATGTATATATATTGTAACAGCTCAAGCTCACTGCTAATAAATATTGTTTGCTTTGCCCCGTTACGTATCGTTGTCAGCCTTATAATTGTGGGATCTCACAATCCACTCCCTTGTGGGCCAGCGTCTTTGTTGGCACACCACTTGGTGTCTAGCTCTAATACCACTCAGTGCCTTGATCGATGATATAATAATCAATTCAAGAAATGTATTGTCCTCAGGATTGTTCTTATTTGGACATGATTTTCAGTTCATTCATGTGTTCCGTATATATATATTGTAACAGCTCAAGCTCATTGCTAATAGATATTGTTTGCTTTGACCTGTTACATATCGTTGTCAGCCTCACAATTGGTGAGATCTCGCAATCCACCCCCTTGGGGGCCAGCGTCTTTGTTGGCACACCACTCGGTGTCTAGCTCTAATACCATTTGTAACAGCCCAAGTCCACCATTAACAGATATCGTCCATTTTGATCCATTACGTGCCGCCGTGACTCAAAATTTTAAAACAAGTCTGTCAGGGAGAGGTTTTCACACTCCCGTGAAGAATATTTCGTTTCCCTCTCCAACAGACATGAGATCTCATACCATTTATAACAGCCCAAGTCCACTATTAACCGATATTATCCGTTTTGACCCGTTACGTATCGCCGTCAGACTCAAAATTTTAAAACCCTTATGTTAGGGAGAGGTTTTCACACGCTTGTAAAGAATATTTCGTTCCTCTCTCCAACAAACATGAGATCTAGTACAACTCGAAACTAAATACAAATTATATAAAATAATCATATGTAGCATTTATTTTGAACTCAATCATATTAAAATGGTTTATTTTTAATTTAGTTATTTAAACTATAAAGAAAATAGACAAAAATAGACAAAATAACAAACACGAACTTCATAGCTCGGGCTTAAACAACATCAGACTTCGACTACAAACTTTCTTAACCTACGACCAAACAACACAGCATCCCAAACACATATTACTTAATAACATCGACGTTAATAACTCCGTGCAACGCCTCGAACGTTGGGGGTATAATAGACAAATTAACATAAAATGGGAACTTCATAGCTCGGGCTTAAACAACATCAGACTTCGACTACAAACTTTCTTAACCTACGACCAAACAACACAGCATCCCAAACACATATTACTTAATAACATCGACGTTAATAACTCCGTGCAACGCCTCGAACGTTGGGGGTATAATAGACAAATTAACATAAAATGGGAACTTCATAGCTCGGGCTTAAACAACATCAGACTTCGACTACAAACTTTCTTAACCTACGACCAAACAACACAGCATCCCGAACACATATTACTTAATAACATCGACGTTAATAACTCCGTGCAACGCCTCGAACGTTGGGGGTATAATAGACAAATTAACATAAAATGGGAACTTCATAGCTCGGGCTTAAACAACATCAGACTTCGACTACAAACTTTCTTAACCTACGACCAAACAACACAGCATCCCGAACACATATTACTTAATAACATCGACGTTAATAACTCCGTGCAACGCCTCGAACGTTGGGGGTATAATAGACAAATTAACATAAAATGGTGAGAGTTAATAAATAAATAAATAAATAAATAAATAAATAAATAAATAAATAAATAAATAAATATAGAGAGTGTTTTTGGATAAGCAACAATATTTTTCTTCTTACTTTGTTTGCTTATTTTTTCCCTTTTGCAGTTAGCCAAATCTCAGTAAACAGATTCTGATGACGTCATAATGTCCCAAAAGTGGGCCCCTTTGGACTCTGAATTCAAACACAAATGGTCAAACTCAAAAACAGTTTAATTATATATATAAATATATATTATTTTTCTATATTAAATTATAACTTCAATTATTAAATTTGTAATTTTGGGTCTAAAATATCTTTAAATTTTTAAATATATATATATATATATATATATATATATATATATATATATATATAATAATTATTAAGAAATTTGGGTTTAATAAATTTTTTTGAAGATTTATTATTATTTTTAAATAAAAGAATTTATTCGACATAAAATTGAATTTTTATTATCGAATAGAATATTAAACTTTCAATTTTATGTAAAAATAGTGTGAGGTTTCACATTAGTTGTAGAGGAGAACGATGAGACTGATGGCGATACGTAACCGGCTAAAGTAGACAATATCTATTAGTGATAGGCTTGGGCAGTTACAAATGGTATAAGAGCAAGACATTGGGGTGTGTGCTAGCGAGGACGATAGGACCCCCCAAGGGAGGTGGATTGTGAGATTTCACCTCGGTTGGAGAAGGGAACGAAATGTTCCTTGTAAGGGTGTAAAAACATCTAACTAGTATACGTGTTTTAAAAATCATGAGGCTGATGGGATACATTTTAAAAATTGTGAGGTTCCAAATTGGTTGTAAAGGAGAATGAAACGTTTTTATAAGGACGTGAAGATCTCTCTCTAGTAGACGCATTTTAATAATTGTGAGGCTGATGGTGATACATAACAGGTCAAAGTGGACAATATCTACTAGCAATGGGCTTGGAAAGTTACAAATGGTATCAGAGCAAGACATCGGGTTGTGTGCTAACGAGGACGATAGGCTCTCCAAAGGAGATGGATTGTGAGATTTCACCTCGGTTGGAGAGGGGAACGAAACATTCCTTATAAGGGTGTAGAAACCTCTAACTAGTAGTTGTGTTTTAAAAATTGTGAGGCCGACGAGATATACGTGACGGGCCAAAACGGACAATATCTACTAACTTAGCAGTGAGCGTGGATGGTTACAAATAGTTTTCCTAAATTTTTTTAAAAAAAATATCGAATGGGCTAACTTATTAAGTAAAATTAAAAGTTTAGAAACTTATTAGACATAAAATATAAAATTTAAACACTTTGTTATTACATTTTTAAAAACTATAATTTAATACTATTTTCTAGGCTAAACAATACATACATACGATCAGGTACGTCTGTTTCTCGATTTGATGCCCGAGAGACCTCAGGGTCAAGTTGATCTGATTCCAAATCCATATTTTCGGGTCTGAGTGAAATTTCATATAAATACACCATTATAGTTCCTCGTTTTCCCCGGTCAAAACCTTAAGGTCTTACTGCATTTCTTCTCTCTCTCTAATTTAGGTATCAGTGAGTGGTAAACAGTATACCGGTGTACAGTTCCTTCTTCTTTTGAAGCACGTATGAACTGATATCTCAATTAAATGTTTTGACTTTTAAAAGTTAGAAAACTATAATAATATTTACACCGAGGATTTTAGACCAAATAGTTAAAAATGGTAACTAACTTTTAAGAACTAAAATTTAACCTTCAAAATATATATTTTCTTACCCAAAAAAAAAAAAAAAAAAAAAATCAATTTCTTCTTTGTTCCAATTAAAAAAGGCCAAGAAAAATAGTTAATAATATCCATTATATATGGCAAGTTTTACATCACCTTATTTTTCTATATAATTAAGTCAAACTTATTGACTCAACGATGTGAAAGTAATATTGGTGGATAGTTCATGTTTAGAAACATGTGCCCATCAACGGAATCAAATTGCAACGATTGATGCTCGGGATTTGAGTTAAGACTTAAAATTTAGATTTGACATCTAATTGATCTGACCAACGTGAGTTATGTTTCTTTGTTCATACATGTATTGAATTTAGATCAAGATTTAACATTCGGATTCCGTATCTGATGGGTCTGACCAACATGAGTCGTTTCCCTTTATTAATTCATGCCCATTGTTTGGATCAAGATTTAAGATTCGGAGGCTCTGACCAACGTGAGTCATTTCCCTTTATTAATTCATGCCCATTGTTTGGATCAAGATTTAAGATTCGAAGGCTCTGACCAACATGAGTCATTTCCCTTTGTTAATTCATGCCCATTGTTTGGATCAAGATTTAAGACTCGAGTTTGGTATTTGATGGCTCTAGCCAACATGGGTCATTTTCCTTTATTCATTCATGCCCGGAATTTAGATCAAGATTTAAAATTCGGATTTGGTATTGGATGACTATGACCAAAATGAGTCATTTTCCTTTGTCATTCATGCATAGCTATGACAAAAATGAGTCATTTTCCTTTGTCATTCATGCCCAGAATTTGGATCGAGATTTAAAATTCAAATTTCGTACCCGATGTCTCTAACCATGAACCATTTGATTTGGATCAAATTTTAAAATTTTGATTTGGTACGTAATGATTCTGACTAACATGAGTTATTTTCCTTTATTCCTTCATACCCAGAGTTTGATTCGGTATCTGATGACTTTGACGAACGTGAGTGATCGAGATTTAAAATTCGAAGGGTAAAATGGTAATTTAATATATTTAAAAAACCAGGGTGCCTCCCACAATATTTTAAAATAAGTATAGTAATTTTTATTTTAGGTAAAACCATTATTCAAACGGACAATTTTACAAAATGACAATTAATTTAAGGGGGAAAAAGAAAGGTAGACTAAAATCATTGATTGGACAGAGGATTTGAATTAAATGAATATGATTTTGTTGTTATAAATAGAATCATCTGATGAATACACCATTTTAACACACTCCACCTTTATTAATACTTTTGTTTGACATTTGATTTTAACATTATTTAATATTTATATTTAATACATCCCATCTAATATATTAAATTCCTAAAACTTAAAAATGATTTATACTTAACAATAGAAAAACAAGAAACTATACAAAACCCGAAACCCACCAAGATTAAAGATGTAACAATCCAAGCCCACCGTTCACAGATATTATCCTCTTTTGAGCTTCCCCTCAAAGATTTTAAACAGCGTCTGCTAGGGAGAGGATTTCACACCCTTATTACAAAATGCTTCGTTCCCCCTCTCCAATCGACATGAGATCTAACAAAAAAAGCATAAAGAAATCCATAAGGGGTCGTTTGGTTTGAAGTTTTCTGCTAGAATATTTCACATCACAGGAAAGAAACAAGAAAATACACAAAACCCGAAAGCCACCGAGATTAAAGAGCATAAAGAAATCCACAGGACATCGTTGTATCTGAAAAAAAAGATACCCAACAATGAAAGGCCAGAAAATTCCACACAAAAGAAACAAGAAAGTACACAAAACCCACCGAAATTAGAGCGGACAAAGAGAAGAAAGTTGGAGAAAGTGTTAATTGTGGACAGTTAAAAGCTTTTGTATTTTGTTATTGAGATCTCACCAACAACCTATGAAGGGAGGGAAACCCAATTCATTTGGTTGGTTGCATTACAGATTTTGAGAAACATTCCAAATTCCTCATAATACATTTCTGGCTGTGCAGTTACATTAGGTTGTCATAACCCATCATTACCATTTCTTTTTTGTTTTTTGGTTTTCTTTTATGTTCTAATCCTATCCTTTCCTAACAACTCCCACGTTCACGTCACCACGGACGTTCCTAACATAATGAGCCCATCAAATCCTACAAGTAATTCCTGACTGACTCGTTAGTGGGACTGAATATCGCACAATCACTTTACAAAATTCTAAGAAAGTGCGATTGTAACACATAACAAGACGCCTGGAATGGAAAAGAGTCGGACAAAGGAGACCTCTTAACAAAATCACTAAGAATCAAAATCACTTATTAAGAGAAGTTGGTTTTGTACGGAGCTGATTCACCAATGGCTATTTGTTTCTCACATTCATAAAAAGCACATTTCCATATCCAATAACTTATTCCACAAGAGAAAAGATTCAGAGATGAACCAAATACGTCCAAATCATGTTATTTATCATCAATGTTGAGCACTTTTTCCTAAATCCAGCGATGGGTATTAACTTTTGAAGTAGGCAAAACCCTGAGTGCCAACTGTTAGTATCCATTTATACCAAATATGATTCAAATTAGAATATGCTATGTGGGAAACGTCTAACTCTATTCTACATATACTAAAACCTGACCTATTACTCCAATGAAAGCTTTTCCAATAATTAAGTTGTTTCATCCAAGAAAAATACATTTCAAAATGTAACCAATTTTCAAAACACAAAAGTGGATTCAGAGGAAATTCTTCACTTTCAAACCCGACCCAACCCGACCCGATCTAACCTGACTCGACCCCTATGTGCTGCTAAAGTTGAAAAGCCAGATTGACGAGAAGGATAATAGTAATAAAGAAAACCTAACCAAACAAACACCATTCAAGAAGCAGATCCCCCACCAACCACCCTACCCATCTTTCACTATTTCTAGCAAGTCTTTTGGTTCTCTCATATGTCTATTTTAGTGAATGGGTTTCCCATTTGGAGTATTGATAACTCCACCAAACATCAAGAGGTTAGCATTTCTACTAACCAAAGTTTATTAAGTGAATCACAGCATAATCTGATACAGGCAATTATCCAAAACTAGCATTTGAAAACAAACTTGTTTCAATGCTATCTGATACGGCGAATCAACTGTGAGCCATATGTCTCAAACTGGGAATACGACAGTAACCTAATGAAATTTAATAATCACATCATAGAAGTACATGATCGTACCTTTTTTTGGCGCTCGTTGATGCATTCTACATAGTCCCTTAAGAACTTTAACAAAATTCATAACATCAGATGTTATCCACCTGAAAAATGAATGTTCTCAAGTAGGGAACCAGAAAACAGAGCACAGCTTATAGTATTGAAAATGGGAGAAAGGGAAGAAAAGGAGAATTTCAGATAACCAGTTTAGATTTCAATCCACAGAACTCTGTCAACGCAGCTGCAGGGAGAACCGTTTCAAAACGTGTGCAGTTGACTATTAACCAGCATCGGCATGGCAATGAAATTACAAGCGTTCTTTAAACCATGGGTCTGTTTAACCTGATATTTTTCATTTCAATTATGTTTGATATGAGATCCCTTCTATGTTTATGTTTGACACTTGAAGCACTTAGAGAAGTGAAACCAAAAGCTTCAACTTTGATATTTCAAGAAAAGAATGACAGTAGAGAGTTACACATCTTAAAATATACAAGAACAAGGTCGAAGTTGGTTGCTGAAGGAATGGAACCAGACTAACTCCAACCTGTTAATCCTAATTTGTCAGCAAGGTTGTACATCACTAGTTTATCCCAAACAGGTCCAAAGACGCGTTCACCTCCAATGGCAAATGTCAAGGCCCAAGACGAGATAATGGCCATGAAAACAGCAAAACCAATAGCTGAGCCAACAATATCTAAGGGAAGAGCAATTTCAAATCGTTAGATAACTTTATCAAGTACCAAACCGAGATAATGGGAAAAATAATAAAAGTAAATTTCTATTAAGATTTTTTTTTTTTTTTAAAAAAAAGAATACGCTACCATAATGTGTTTCTAGGAATAACTAAAATTATACCTTGTTAAAATTCATAACGAAAACTCATAATAGCCGAAGTAAGGAAAAATTTGACGAAAGATATAAGATAAAATAATAAAAGCTCAGCTATGTATATTTAGAAAAGATGAGAATTAATTGTAAATATTCTTATGCAAGGAACACCATCTAGAAAGCTAGTGAAACTGCAAAGTCCTCAATTTCACTCCTCGGCCTAGTTATACCCTCAATAGTTCCTAGGAACTCTAACTAGAGATCCAAAATTTGTGACTGAAACTGTGTTAACCAAATTCCTCTAGAAGCCGTGACCTATTCTTAGAATTTGAATGCGTAAAGCCCGCGGTAGCAATGGAACCGGGGAAAGTATACAGAAAAGACAGTTCTTTTCTATTCTATTAGTATTAGATTAGTATTAGTTAGTGATCTCGGCTCGGCTCAGTGAGTCATTTCTTCTGTGATGAACTATTGGCACCAGTCCTCCATTTTGTCTCTGTGGATCGAGGAGAAAGGAGGCTCGGCGGGAAGAGGATTGTAACATGAGAGAAGCAAGGAGGTCAACCTCTTTCAAATATACAACATGGATTCTGGCAATGCAATGGGATCCTGAGTACTGGCCGATAAGCACCCCTATAGGTTGAAAAGATCCAGAATACTGTACCCTATCCTCATGCTTAAGTTAAGTGGATGGTCATATGGCTTTGATCCTATCCTAACCATTTCAAATACCTAGAGAGACGATACAAAATTATAAACATTATCAAGAATGTCATACTTTTCATAGTAAACAAACCAAAATAAGAACTCAGCTTTCTTAGACATGTTCAACTTCTACAATTTGTTGCAAAAAAATATGGACTTCAATCTATCTTACCAATGATATAAACAGTCTTGCAATAGAATTTTTATCTTGCAAACTCCAGTATCAGAGTGACTTAATGAAGAAGCCTTCCAGTATAGAGAGCATTGATCTCAAATAGATTCATTATTGTATTACAATTATACTATCATTGTTGCAGTACAACTATAAATTCCACCATGAAACAATTTTCCTTCCTAAATTGAAATTAGTTGAGGCGTGTGTAAGCTAGCATGGACATACAAATATGAATATAAAAATTAAAATTGAATTAGATAATTTAAACTACAGTTAAGAACAAGTACATTATCGCTTTTAAGGTTTTAATCACTGAGGCTCGTGCCTTGAATCATAAGTGTAATGAAATAGAATGAAAAGGAAAACAATGAAATCAAGTTCTTTGGGGGGCAGGGTTTGGGTGGTTCTTGTATCATATTCACGACCCACTCCACTAATCCCAAAGAGTCCAGGTGTTATAGGTCGTTAAGTTTTTGAGCCCGAGTGTTGAACCGAAAGCCTCGGAGAGTATCTCAAAAAAAACAAAAAAAAACCGGTTATTAAGTTTTCAAGCTCGTGGGTTGAACCCAGGCCTAGGAGAGTATCTCAAAAAAGAACTCACCCCTATTATACACGGACAAAAAACCAACTTTGCAACACGCACACAAAACCAACCTTGCTCCCATAGTTTATTTATTCATACAAATATACGCCTACACTCCAAGGTAGACCACCCTTATCACATACACACACACTCACACAAAAAGGCACCCTTATTTCCTTAATTATGAACCAAGGGCCTTGGAGAGTAACATCAAACAATCTTACCATCAAGGACATACGTGAAAAGGCAGAATAAACCACCATAAATTGGCCCCTTTTGAAGGGTTTCTCATCCACGCGAGTGCAGATACACCAAAACCACCCTTCTTAATGATTCGAAACCGAGAAAACCATCAAAAGAATCCACCCTAATTTTCCTTGCTGGTTTATGATTAAACTCGTACATACTCTAGTAAACCAGTGTACACATGCCCCTAGGTAGACCAGATGGATGCATAATGAAGTTCATACACAGTTTTTCTCGAAAAAAAAAAAAAAAAAAAAAGATGTGCCAAATGAGTTGATATGAACGGCGACCATGACAAATAATCTGAGGCCAAAACATTAAATTGTTGTACACTTGGAAGCAAGAACCAAAAATCTTGACTACATTTTTTAATTAAAGAAAGAAAAAAGATATGCATAATGAAGCTCAAATGAATTGCAACTTTGACAATCAATCAAAGGCTTATTTGCGAATGTTGTATACTTGGAGCGCAAGAGCCAAGCATTTTTAGTTTCCTTCAAAAGTGTTTGTACTCTGTAGGACATTAGGTGCTAATTGTAAGCATAAAAAATGCAAATCTTTGTCACTTCAATCGAAGGCTGACATTAGGAGACCAGAGAGTACCTCCAAATTCTTAAGGCTCAATTTAGTGAACTAGAACACGATTACTAATCTTTTTTATCCACTTTTTTCCAGTAAATTATGAAGAGTATCAATGTATCATTGCTTAAAGTATTATTGCAAAAGCTATAAACTCAAGACAATAATGTATAACATGAATCACCATGTCCCAATATGATGAAGCAAACTACAAAGAGAAAGAAGGGGAATTATCAAAATGGTCAGGGTATTGGCACCAACAAACAGCTTAGAACTCCTTGTATCCACTGACCAAGCCTAAGAAAAAGAACAACACATGGACAAGGATAAATCGATGGGCACTCAGTTTTTTAATACAAATATCTACATTACAACGGCATCATGTATTTCTCCACAAAATAGTTTGATTCTTGGCTTCCACACATTGAAACGTAACTAGTGAAACAGAATCGCGTTAAAATATAACTAAAAAACCAGAACAACAACCAATGACCCGTAATGCTACCATCATTAGAAAATTGAGGTAAGATAAATCCAACAATAGGGTCTTATTCATGTTCTCCTTCCGGGGTAATCCCTTTGCACCATTGTGTTTACTTACAAGTAAGGGAAAAATGTTAGAAGTGAATCACATTCGAGTGCTTCTATCATCGAGCCAATAACCTTTCTAGACAAGGGATAAAGGATAAACGAAAGTCTCTGTTATTCATAGTAGTCCAATGTCCCTTTTCAAGCGGCTAGTTTCTTACCATTCATATAGATCAATAGCTGGTTCTAAGGCTAGACAGCAAATAAGCTAGTTTAGTTCCCTCACTGATGTTAGGAATCGCAGATCTCCACAATAGTATGATATTGTCCACTTTGAGCATAAGCTCTCATGGCTTTACTTTGGGCTTCCCCAAAATGCCTCGTACTAATGGAGATGTATTCCTTACTTATAAAATCATGATCATTCCCTACACTAGCCAATGTAAGACTCCCTCCCAACAATCCTCAACCACGGATTCTGAGGATTATTTCAAGTTCATTTTATACTCATATTGACATGGGACAATCTTTCAAGTCCTATCTCTACCGGACATGATATCCAGCACTAGCTTTCCTTGTTTAGGGCTACAAAATACATCTGAATTCGAAGAATGAATGCTCTTACTATGAAGATCCCCGGTTAAGTGTAAATTAAGAAAATAATTGAAAGTAGAGACGCGTGCATCGAAGTTAAAACAGAGAGAGACAAACTCACAGGGACGAATGCGAGGAAATGAGTGAGAGCGAAGAACAGGCCAGAAGTAGAAGCAATTAACCGCCCAAAGAAATGGAAGCAATGCAAATCCAAATTTATAGAATCTACGGGCATAGCTCACCGATTCTTCCTCCGACAGCCCCAATGAGCCATCAATTGTCGGCCATAACACAGCAATCGGCGACGATACAAGATTCTGGATGCGAATCGGATTAGGGTTTGGATTGCTGTTTGAATTCTGCGAATTCTCCATTGCAATCAAGTTTCAATGACTCTGAACACAAAGACCAACCGAAGTTTTAGGCAAAATGTTCATCGTCGCCTTTTCTTTTTCTTTTTCAATTTTTAATTGATATTTCTTAAAAAAAAAATACAAAAATATAATAATTTCACAAAGAATATTTAAAATAAAATCAAGTTTAAAATTGGTGTTATTAATATTAATGTGATATTTTATTATTATTTTTATTGTATTTTATCGAATAAAAAATTTAAATTCTTAACTCGAAGGACGTCTAAAAATGCAATCACATGCAACATAATTTCCTGGTATGACCTACTTTTCGTGACTATTTCTCGAGCTTTATTTTCTTTTTTCAAGTAGAGTTGGACGCATAGTACTTCTCTACACATGATTCACAAACACGCACAAGAACCCACTAAGCGAGCTCGTTTAGATACCCCTTAGGCTTGATTACGAGCTAGCGCATGCTCACACTACGAAAATCAACAAAAAAAAAAGGTGTGTATCATAACCGCATGATGTATGTACCCGCATAAGACATAAGACATACTGTTCGTGACATACTGTTCGTACCCGCATAAGACATACTGTTCGTACCCGCATAAGACATACTGTTCGTGACATACTGTTCGTGACATACAACATTTTCAAATCATACTGTTCGTGACATACTGTATGTACCCGCATAAGACATATTGTTCGTATAAGACATACTGTTCGTGACATACAACATACCTAAGATCCCACATTTTCAAATCATGGTACATGGTTATGATGCACATTATATTCCTGACATAACCTTCTTATGAGATATACATACATGTATATGTCATATCATTCATCTTTACATACATAATTCATCAAGTGTCTCATACTCCGTAACATAAACATAGTATCATAACATACCAGGATTGACATCATATAAGTAATAACACGTAGATAAGTCACAGAGTACGTGTTATTCATATAATATATAATTCATTCAACCTAGTCCGAATGCATTCCAACAGTAAAACTACTTACTTATAGGCTTGATGCGAAGTCTATAATTTTCCTACTTCGGTGTTCGTTGGATCCTGCTTGTCAACATCTGAGAATATCTGACATTCCATGATATCATAATTAGAACATTTCTAAGGATCGTAGTCGGTATACGGGCATAGGTTGCTGGACCATTGGCCTATTGGGTTGAGCGAGGCTGGCATTGGGTTGGGTCCTTGTCAAACTGTATGTGATTGACATATAGTAGGATCATGTTTAAGTAATAACTAAAGGGTGTTGTTCGGGTAATAATATTGTTGCATCCTTTTTGTAAATGTTACAAATGATATATATGTGGAGACATTTGAGTGGGAATATTCTATACGATGAATTTGTATAAAATTGGAACATGAAATATTTAATATTTGACAGGATAATATTTGATCTTAATCCTGTCTGAGTTATGTATGCTTGTGAGGGCTTGTTCTTCTATTTGCATGGTAAGAACCAGTTTTGTAACTGATTTAATATGTCTACTATTTTGGGTACTTACCACTCTATCAATAAGGGAACCGAATCTGGTGTATCATAAGGGATTTGCCGTTACTACGAATTCGATCAAAAACAATTCTTGAATGAGGTATTCAACTCCAGGGATGAATCGAAAAAGAAATATTTATTGGTTCTACCTTCTATTTTTTAGGAAGAGAATGAATCTTTTTATCGAACGATCAGAAAAAAAATGGGTCCGGACGTCCCCGGGGAATGATTTGAAAGATCCAAAACAAAAAATAGGGAGTTTGAGAATATAATTTTACTAGATGTCTGGAGTGTACATGGTCCAGATTGGGTCGGGTTGGGAGATTTTTTTAACCCAACACAACCCAACCCAACCCAAAACTTTTCACAACCCAACTCAACCCTCTATTTTTTGGTTGGGTTCGGTTGGGTCTGGGTTGGATTGTCAATTTTTATTCAAGTTTTATTTATCCCCAATTTATAATTATTTAAATAAATAAACAAAAAAAAAAAAAAAAAAAAAAATCAATAATAAAACAATGAACGAAAATTGTAACATAGTGACCTAGTTAAACATTATCAGAATTACATTTCTTAAGAATTGGTTGGTAATAAAAATATAAAGAATAAAAATAATTAATTTAAAAATATTGTGTATATATATATATATATATATTGATTGAAATATGCTTATTTATACGTGACGGTAGAGATCGAAATTATTAAAAAAATTAGATAATAAAGACATGGCTTTAAAATTATGAATGTATGCCTAAATCATAATTAATAAATTTGGTATTATATATATATATATATATATATAATTTAACAATTAACAATGAACTTGTTTCAAATTAAATGTATATTTAAGTCATAATTAATAAATTTTGTATTATGTAATAAAATGTGTGAACAGTTATTCAAAAATAATATAAAATGTATTAATAGTTATATGTTAAAAATAATAAAATAACAAAATAATATTAAAAAAATAAAAATAATATAAAATAAATAAAATAAAATAATAAAAAGAAACATGTATATATTATACGCTAAAAATAATAAAATAACAAAATAATATACACAAAATTAAACAAAATAATAAAAAGAATCATGGATGTACTTAAATTGGATTAAGTACCAATGAATTTGGCAAGCCAATTCATATAAAAGAATTCTTAATATATTATATATATTTTTATTTGACTCGGGGTAACTCGAAGGTTTAGCTCACGAACCCGAAATTGAACCGATTCAGTTTGGGTTCAGAAAAATGAACCCAACCTTACCTGAAATGCTAATCCAACCCAACCCAACCCTTATAGTTTAGGTTGGGTTGGTCCGAGTTATCGGGTTGAATGTACACCTTTACTAGATGCAATACTCCTCCCCATATATGGTGAGTAGATGAGTAGCTTCCTTGAGGTGCCGGGACTTTAACAATGGAGACACACCCTCTCATTAGCTCGAAATGGAATTAGTTTAACAACGGTATTTAAGGCGTGGATGTATTTATAGGATTTTCCCTTTCGATATTGTTCTTTTCAGATGAGCTTCCTTTCACGGAAACACCCTTATAAAAAATGATTCAGATCTCGTGCTACGGGTCCTAACACTTTCTTAGTTTCGAAGAGCTCGATTCATTATTATAGTATAATACAAATTAGGCTAATCAAGTGCATGTACTTCTCAAGTGGGACCCACGGAATGCCAGGTGTCCCGTTGCAACCCCATTCTCTCACCGACACCGCCGAGGAGGACAACAGATTTAGCTAGAGGTGACGAAGACAGACAGAGGAGAAGCCACGTGGCCGACAGATTAATCCTTACCAAGCCACGTGGCAGACATGATTCCCCCATGAAACAGAGCCACATGGCAAGCTGCCAAGCTCCATGAACTCCATGTCCATGGGTTACATAAGGGGTGCTTTTCATTCCCTTCCTTCTCCTCCTACTGGTTCCTCCATTTGCATGGATAAGATAAGGTTGATTGAAGCCATAATAATGGGAAGAATGGATAGGAAATCATCCATTGAAACAGAGCCCAGGACTCTCAAAATGAACCAAATCCAATTTGCAAGAGTAAGTATGGAAGGCTTAATGATTGTGTGTGTGTGTGTGTGTGTGTGTTTTTGGTTTGAGTAAGGCTTTCAGATGAGCAATGGTTTTGTGATGAACCGTAGGAAGCAGCGCTGTACGTGATGAACACAACTAGCATGGAAGAAGCAATCAAGATCTTCACAGAGGTAATATCATACACAAATTCCGCTATCAATCATTATCAGATTCCATATTGGTTGGAGTGGGTAACGAAACCTTCTTTATAAGGGTATGAAAATCGTTCCATAGTACACGCATTTTAAAATCGTGAGACTGACGACGATACGTAACGGGCCAAAGCGGACATGTTGCTCTATTAGCGTTGAGACTTGGGCTATTACAAATGGTATTTGTGCCAACCAGGGCTCTCTCTGGCCTCTAAAAGAGTGGATTGTGAGATCCCACGTTGGTTGGAGAGGGGAACAAAGCATTTCTTATAAGGTGTGAAAATCTCTCCCTAGGTTGGTAGCGGTATGTAACGGGCCAAAGCGGACATGTATAGGTGGGCTTGGGCTATTACAAATGGTTTCAAAGCCAGACAATGGACACTGTGTCAGTGAGGACGCTGACCCTTTAGGGAGGTGGATTGTGAGATCTCATATTTGTTGTAGAGGGAAAACGAAGCATTCCTTATATGAATGTGGAAACCTCTCCCTAGTAGACGTATTTTGAAACTGTGAGGCTGACAAAGCGGACAATATCTACCAGCGGTGAGCTTGGACTATTACAAATGGTATCAGAGCCAGACACCGAGCTATGAGCCAGCAAGGACGCTGCTCCCAAAGGGGTGGATTTTGAAATCTCATCCGTTGGGGAGGGAAACGAAACATTCTTTATAAGAGTGTGGAAACTTCTCCCTAGTAGACACGTTTTAAAACCTTGAGGTCGACGGCGATACATAATGAGTCAAAGCGGACAATATCTACTAGCGGTGGGTTTGAGCTATTACAAATGGTATTAGAGTCACAGAGTCGCATACCGTGTAGTTTGCCAGCGAGGATGTTGACTCTCAAAGTGGTGGATTATGAGATTCCACATTGGTTGGAGAGGGGAATGGAACGGAACATTCTTACCCCTCTCTAATAGACACGTTTTAAAACTGTGAGGCTGACGACGATACCTAACGGACCAAAACAAACAAATTTTACTAGCGGTGAAATAGAGCTATTACAATTACTTTAAATAAAAAATGGAAAAGGGTTATATGATGGTGATGTAGTGGAAATTGCAGGGATTAGAAGCAGTGGAATGCAAAGCAATTCGAGATGAAGATGAATCCATAATGGAGAATTGGTTCCATGAACAAGAAGCTGATGAGCTTCCACCTCTTTATCAGCTAAGAGACATTGTCACTGCCCCTTTTTAGTCACCCAAATATCATCACTTTCCTTTGTAATCAAAATTTTGATTTACCTCGTCTCGATATCATCTCGATATCGAATTCATGTTGGACGTAGAAATATCGATGAAAACGACGACATGTCTAATACTCTAATTCTAATATCTAATTTTAGGCATGTCCATGTCGATATCGATGTTGAGGTCGATGTTTACTTTACCGATGGAATCTTGTACTATATGATGTTTAGCTTTAATTTGAAAGTTTGATCTTAAAAGTCGTAGTGGCGTAAGGTTTTATGTTTCTGAATATTGTGATTACAAGTTGTTTTTTGAAGCGTGGAACTCGGTTGCTCACCTAATCATGTTAATCTGTAATTTCAAAGTTTTAGATTAATGAATAAATCAAAACAAAAAAAAGAGACCTCGCTCACTCGGGGGTTACTTATGATTTGTTTCAAATCATTAATGAATGAGTTTGTATGAGTCACGATGAACATATCACGACTTGATTTTAATTTTGAGTGAGTAATGAACTCCTTGCTTTGAGCGTTTGTTCTTTGTTTATTGGATTCCTATCCGCGCGAAGAAATCTTAGTTTTGTTTGAATCATAAACAAATTGTTCATTAAAGACTCGATATTAGTTAAGGCATAATATGTAGTTAGGTAAAATAGACTTTTGACCTAGCTATAATTACAAACCGCTCATAATCATCGAGCTATGTGCTATTCTTATATTTCAGGTAATGACAAGACACCCTTGTATGGATGACGGCGACGTCACGTTGACAACCATGAAACTTGTATTAAGATAGTTGTATTTTATTTATTTTTTAGTTCTTACGTTAAATCAGAGCATCGTTTTAGTATTTATTTATTTATATTTTACATTGATTATTTTTCGTTGCTTTGTTTTAAAATTTTTGCAAACGTTTACGTCCATGATATCGTTTTATGAATTATTTTTAATGAATCTTTCTGTATAAACAGGTTACGTCATGCATATGATAGCAGCTCTATTTCAATAGAAAATTAGGGTCTTACAGAGAAAAAGGATAATGTTGAAAAGATTAGGTGATCCGATCAATCAAACCTAATTCGTCTTGTTTGGGCTAGGTTATCAACTTATTTGAGTTGGGTTCTATATGAATTGAGTTGGTTTACCGGGTCGAATGAACAACGAGAGTGTGCCCTGTGGGAACCAGCTTCCAATGGAAAGGGATTCCTGTCTTATGTCAAAGTTTAGTGCAACTTATTGTTAGTTTGAATTAGATCGAGATGACAAGATAAGATGCGACGTTGCATTGAGAGACCTTGGCCCGAGTAGAGGCAAGGTTGAGCCGAATGACTTAGCCTAGTGTAGAGGCAAGTCGGACGTGTCGCAGACGATCAAACATGCACGCGCAAGCAGCGTGTGTGGTTGAACAAGCTTGGATTCCGCACAAGCGATATTCGATGGGGGAAGACAAACCTCGCCTAAAGTTCGACAAAGCCACAAAGCCGAGACGAAAAATATATATGGGGCTTAATTCCCTTAAGGCTAAGTCGTGAGCGTGTCAAGATCACGACACCGCACGAAAAAAAAATGTAGGACCGTGACAAGATATTCGTAATTAGTTAATATTTGGAGAATATATTAGTTATAGAATATATCTAATATCTTTCCATCAATAGTATATTTTATTTTATTTTCAAGATTTAGTTAGTTTATATTTTACTACCGGTATTAGTTGGTAGCTTGTATCCTATCTAAACACTGTGAATATCAATGAAAATTGAACGTTGGATCCGAAGTCTATTTCTCATTCTTGAACGCAGTATTGTTTACTTGAGTAATAATATTTTCAGATCAATTCATACTTTTCAATGGTAGATATTGTGTCAGTCTTAGTCTAAAACGGGAACGAGGGAGGGAGTGAGGAACATCTTTTTCTTCTTTACATAAATAATGTCGTGAACGGGATTATATTCACCGTCCCTGTTCAATTTCTCATCCCGTTTAATTTTAAACCCATGAATTGAATGGAATTAATGGCTGCATGAGAAGATTTCTCTACGTGTCACCAAAAGAGGGCCCACCTTTTCCTTTTCAACACGGTACATCCTTCCTTTCTTAATCCTCGGGCGTCAAAACAACGGGCAATTTAAAGCTTCGATTAACATAAACACGTTAAGACAGGAACAAAGAATATAATCTACATTTTCGATTTTACTCCATTTTTAGGTTAAAACAACAATTTTTCGTTCTATTTCAATGAACATCTCTAATTAAAACCAACTTTTACGAGATTCGATAATTCGTATCCAAATTTTGGAAAGAGTATGAAACTCACCAGCTATGCACTTTTTTATACCTTTTACAATAATGATCATACCAAAAAAAACATTTTGGCAATGGACACTTTAATTCCAATGGATTCTATGAACCCTAAATCCAGGGCAAGACATTACATAAAATTGTAACGGTTGCATGGGAATATGAACACTTTTGATTACATTTTTAATGAAGAATCCTATAGTTTGTACATATTTGGGTTTTGGATATAGTTCTCCTCGTAACATTACAACTATTTGTTGGTGGGTGTTTTTTTCCTCAATTGGGTTATGGTTAAGTAGATTCATCGAATCGTCTTGATAAACGTATACAATTTCGAAGATGTAATAACCACACGCTTACCGCTAGTACCGCTAGTAGATATTGTTCGCTTTGACCTGTTATGGATTGCTATCAGTCTCACGGTTTTAAAATGTGTTTGCTAGAGAGAGGTTTTCATATTCTTATAAGGAATGTTTTGTTTCTCTCTCCAACTGATGTGGGATCTCACAAACCTGACCCTGACCCTATTCTGAGTCGCTTGCCTTCTAACGTTGGCTTAACTCAGCTTGGCTCAACGGAGTATTGTGATGTCCCATATTGGTTGGAGAGGAGAACAAACCACTATTTATAAGGGTGTGGAAACCTTCTCCTAGTAGACGCGTTTTAAAGCCTTAGAGGGGAAGCCCGAAAGGGAAAGCCCAAAGAGGACAACCGTTACATGATTCCAATGTTTTGGACCATTTGGTGACTGATTTTGACATTTTGAGGAGTAATTGAGGGTATGACCTCATTCTAGTCAACTTAAGTTATTATTAATCTAAGTTGAATCAGTTGACACCGTTGGATGAATTAAATTGTGTATCGTGCTCTAATTCAGTGACGACGTAGGTTGTGTAGGTTAAATTGGACTTTTATGAGCAGTTCAAACCAACTTTAGGACTATTTATTGACTCCCGCTCATGCCAACCTGCTAAATTGCTCTACTGTTGGTTTGGTTGGATGAATTGTATTATGTATGATAACGCATGCCTCGTGGCCCTTGCACGTGTCATATGTACAAATAATATACTATGATATGCTATACCATGTATATAAGATACGCTATAATGTGACTCCCGCTCATGTTACGTAAAATTGTTATGGAATCGATAATATATGATGCATAAACCTCTGTAGACCATGTCATGAAAGTTATGTAAACATAATTCATCTAAATTATGTCATGAAGGACAAGGGAATCTCATCCATGTTTATGTGTCAACAGCTCGAACTCTATACTTCCCCGTTTTTGTGTTGTTTTAAAAATTTTCACGAACGTTAAAGTCCATGATTGAATATTTCTACACTTACGAGTCATGTCACGTGGTAGCGATTTTATTACCGTAAAAAAATTAAGGTCGTTACATTCTAAGTTGTTGTAAATAACCCGTTGACTTACCTTCTAAGACCCAAATTCGTACCCGATCGTTGCAAATACACTCTTAAACTCACTAAACGTTCGAAATTAAAAGCTAAACCGGAGTTTATAAGAGTCGAGAAACACTTCATCTTTATCTTTTAGGGGGGGAAAAGGCTTTTAATGAAAGCAAACGCCACAAAGACAATTACCATAAACTCCCTTTGGCAGCTAGCTTCTCCCTTTCACTATAAAAACATAGATGAAATTAAAAAATAAATCACTGAAAAAAAAATAATAAAAAGTTCATATTATTGTGAGAAATGGAAGAAGTGAAAGTGTTGATTGTGGGTGCTGGCCCTTCTGGCTTGGCTACCTCTGCTTGCTTAAATTACCTTTCCATTCCAAACATTGTCTTGGAGAAAGAAGATTGTTATGCTTCTCTTTGGAAGAAGAGAGCTTATGATCGCTTATGCCTTCACTTAGCCAAAGATTTTTGCTCTCTTCCCTTGATGTCTCACTCCGCTTCCACTCCGACGTTCATGCCACGAGCCACCTTTCTCGAGTACGTCGACAATTACGTCGTCCAGTTCAACATAAAGCCTCGGTTTCACAGGTAAAAGTTAATAGCGGTATTGATACATATGTCAAAGTCTACTAGATCCCACATCAGTTGTGGAAATCTCTCCTTAGTAGACGCGTTTTAAAAATCTTAAAGGAAACTCTGAAACAATATCTACTAATAGTGGTATTGATACAAATGTCAAAGTTTACTAGATTCCACATCAGTTGGAGAGGAGAACGAAACACCCTTTATAAGAATGTGGAAACCTCTCTCTAGTAAACATGTTTTAAAAACGGGAAACCCTGAAACAATATCTACTAATAGTGGACTTGGGCTGTTACAATATTGATATCTAACGAAGTATTGACATGTTAGGAACGTGGAGAAGGCATGGTTGAAGGAGGAAGGGGAGAATATGTGGAGGGTGGAAGTGAGGAATATCGAGACGGGGGAGATGGAGGTTTATGCGTCCGAGTTTTTGGTCGTTGCAAGCGGAGAGAATAGCGTCGCGAACATGCCGGAGATGGACGGGTTAAAAACGTTCCGCGGAGGGATCGTTCATTCTAGTCTATATAAGAATGGACGAGATTATGAAGGGAAAGATGTTTTGGTGGTTGGGTGTGGGAATTCCGGCATGGAAATTTCTTTTGATCTCTCAAACTATGGAGCTCGCCCTTCAATCGTTATTAGAAGTCCAGTAAGCTCTCTATGTTTCTCATAAGCTAAAAGTTACTTAACTTTCTATGTTCAAAATAGGTAAGTGATCCACACATTGTGTTGTTTTTGCATGCAATCATTGTACTTCTACCTCTTTTTACCTTTCGGTTCGACCTCGACGAATATATAGATCGATAGTACGTATAAACTCGCTAAAATTTGAAACGTTTTTCGTTTTTTTGTCTAAACTCGATACTCGAACATCTTAGTTGACCAAAATTCAAAACGTGTTTTGGGTCGGAATTTGATCGTCTAATGTCTTAATGAAATCATCTTAACTTTTTGTTTTGTCTGATTGGTTGTCAAAGGTGCATGCATTAGCTTAAGATTTTTTGATGTTTTTAAGGTATTGCATACATTTGTAAATCAAGGAGAGACATAGTTGCATGCAGTTGAGTTTAAGGTTATTATTATTATTATTAATTTAATTTAATTATTATGAATTATCAATTAAATTTTGTATTATTTTGCATGCATCCATATAAACACGTGTTACCCTAATCACTTCCTTAAGTTCACATTCGATGCATTAACATAGAATTAAGTCAACCTTTGCAAACAAAAGTAGAAACAAAACTTACCATGTTGTTCTTTGTTTTTTTGTTCGTATGTTTTTTTTTTTTTTTTTTTTTTTTTCTTGGATAAAATAATAACACAAATTTTCGGAGTATGAAACGGATTATAAATGTTTTTCGAAAAGTTGACGATAATCGATTCTAATTTTAAGGTTTGTTGAAAGAACATAATTGTCACTATTGTCGTATTTGGTGTTGAAGATGCACGTGGTGAAGAGGCAAATGGTGTATTTGGGAATGGTTTTGAGGAAGTGTTTGCCACTCGATGTCGTAGATACGCTTCTTGTAGGCTTGGCTATGGTTAAGTTTGGCGACTTGTCGGCTCATGGCATAGTTCGACCAAAGTTGGGTCCGATGCAATTCAAAGCCCTCACTGGAAAAACACCCGTTATTGATGTCGGGACCATTTCCAAGATTCGATCGGGGGAAATTAAGGTAATTGTGTAGTTTTTTTTATCTGTTAAGCTCGGTAATATTCTTGAGTCGCTCGTGCAAATGTCCCGACATGATCGAGGAAGTTGTTTGAAATGTTTTTTTTGATAATGTGTTTGTTGGTTGTGCATAGGTTCTTCCACAAATATCAAACATCAAGGGGGACACCGTTGAGTTTGAAAATGGAGTGAGGAAGAACTTTGATGCCATTGTGTTTGCCACTGGCTATAAAAGCTGTGCTAACAAGTGGCTGAAGGTAGCCTTTTTACTTTACCACAAAACTTCAAGAATCTATCATTTCTATATATATATATATTTGAAACACGAAAGATAAAAATAAAATGGTGTGGAAACCTCTCCCTATCAGACGTGTTTTAAAAATCTTGAGGGGATGCCCGAAAAGGACAATGTTGGCTAACGGTGGGCTTGGACCGTTACAAATGGTATCATAGCTAGACACCGGAAGATGTGCCAGCGAGGAGGTTGTTCCTTGAAGGGGATAGACATAAGGCGGTGTGCCAGTAAAGACGTTGGGCCCTGAAGGGGGTGGATTTGGTGGGGTCCCACATCGTTTGGAGAAAGAAACGAGTGCCAGCAAGGACGCTGGGTAGATATGAGGCAGTGTGCCGACGTTGGGCCCCGAAGGGGGGTGGATTTGGTGGGGTCCCACATCGATTGGAGAAAGGAACGAGTGACGTTGGGCCCCGAAGGGGGTGGATTGTGATGTCCCACATCGCTTGGGGATGAGAACGAAACACCCTTTATAAGGGTGTGGAAACCTCTCCAGAGCAAACGTGTTTTAAAAACCTCAAGGGAAAGCCCAAATAAAGGGCGTGGAAACCTCTCCATAGCAAACGTGTTTTAGAAACCTTAAGGGAAAGCCCAATATGAATGAACCGAGATCATATCCAAATGAAAACGGCTCACTTTGCTATGAACTGCAACTAAGCACTTAACTCTCTCTGAATCATTCACGTTATAAGTCGTCAGGTTGTGTAAATTGCAAATCCCGATTTTTAGAAGTAAGCAACCGCTAAAAAAAAGTTCCCACGGACCCAGAGCGGTTCAAGGTAGATGATTTTTTCATATAAGAACTCCAAAGTTAAGCGTGTTCTACGTGAAACGATTCTATGTTGAGTCACTTTCTGGAACTTTTTCTAGAAAGCACATAAGTGAGGAATGTCGGGACATGGAACGTTACTCTTTAGTAAGTGTTCATGAGTATCATAATTCTATCCCGAATTCTTATACTCGAGACTAACTAACAAACAAATTATGTTATTTATGTAGGATTATGAAGTTGTGCTAAACGAACGTGGAATGCCAAGAAGCCAAGCTCCAAATCATTGGAAAGGAGACAAGAATGCTTACTGTGTTGGGCTGTCAATGCAAGGGCTGGCTGGAGTTTGTGCTGATTCAAAGGCTGTTGCTCAAGATATTAGCAACATTATCTTAACCAAACTTAAATGATCTTTTCTTCACATTTTGTGCTCTAAATCTTCATTTATGTGTGTACTCAAAACTGCTTTATGGCCCTTCTCTTTTATTTATCCATTTATAGCTTTTAGTTTGTTCAATGATTTTGATCCTCGATCCGTTCTATCGAAGCATATTTGATAAGAAATCAACCCAAGGGAAAGTTTTGATACCAAATGATAAGGAATTACTACAATGAAAATAAGATTTGGATTACTTGTTGATCGAATATCTCAAGGCAAGAACACTTACTTGAGATTCGACTCATTCCACAAGCAACGTTGATCATGTCTAGTTTGAATGATTCTAAACATGCAATCTCAGCTACATAGAATTGTAAAGGGATGCTTGAGATTCGAATCACTCCACAAGCAAGGTTGATCATGTCTAGCTTGAATGATTCTAAACATGCAATCTTAGCTACAAAGAATTGTAAAGGGATGCTTGAGATTCGAATCACTCCACAAGCAAGGTTGATCATGTCTAGCTTGAATGATTCTAAACATGCAATCTCAGCTACATAGAATTGTAAAGGGATGCTTGAGATTCGAATCACTCCACAAGCAAGGTTGATCATGTCTAGCTTGAATGATTTTAAACATGCAATCTCAGCTACATAGAATTGTAAAGGGATGCTTGAGATTCGAATCACTCCACAAGCAAGGTTGATCATGTCTAGCTTGAATGATTCTAAACATGCAATCTCAGCTACATAGAATTGTAAAGGGATGCTTGAGATTCGAATCACTCCACAAGCAAGGTTGATCATGTCTAGCTTGAATGATTTTAAACATGCAATCTCAGCTACATAGAATTGTAAAGGGATGCTTGAGATTCGAATCACTCCACAAGCAAGGTTGATCATGTCTAGCTTGAATGATTCTAAACATGCAATCTCAGCTACATAGAATTGTAAAGGGATGCTTGAGATTCGAATCACTCCACAAGCAAGGTTGATCATGTCTAGCTTGAATGATTCTAAACATGCAATCTCAGCTACATAGAATTGTAAAGGGATGCTTGAGATTCGAATCACTCACAAGCAAGGTTGATCATGTCTAGCTTGAATGATTCTAAACATGTAACCTCAGCTACATAGAATTGTAAAGGGATGCTTGAGATTCGAATCACTCCACAAGCAAGGTTGATCATGTCTAGCTTGAATGATTCTAAACATGCAATCTCAGCTACATAGAATTGTAAAGGGATGCTTGAGATTCGAATCACTCCACAAGCAAGGTTGATCATGTCTAGCTTGAATGATTTTAAACATGCAATCTCAGCTACATAGGATTGTAAAGGGATGCTTGAGATTCGAATCAGTCCACAAGCAAGGTTGATCATGTCTAGCTTGAATGATTCTAAACATGCAATCTCAGCTACATAGAATTGTAAAGGGATGCTTGAGATTCGAATCACTCCACAAGCAAAGTTGATCATGTCTAGCTTGAATGATTCTAAACATGCAATCTCAGCTACATAGAATTGTAAAGGGATGTTTGAGATTCGAATCACTCCACAAGCAAAGTTGATCATGTCTAGCTTGAATGATTCTAAACATGCAATCTCAGCTACATAGAATTGTAAAGGGATGCTTGAGATTCGAATCACTCCACAAGCAAGGTTGATCATGTCTAGCTTGAATGATTCTAAACATGCAATCTCAGCTACATAGAATTGTAAAGGGATGCTTGAGATTCGAATCACTCACAAGCAAGGTTGATCATGTCTAGCTTGAATGATTCTAAACATGTAACCTCAGCTACATAGAATTGTAAAGGGATGCTTGAGATTCGAATCACTCCACAAGCAAGGTTGATCATGTCTAGCTTGAATGATTCTAAACATGCAATCTCAGCTACATAGAATTGTAAAGGGATGCTTGAGATTCGAATCACTCCACAAGCAAGGTTGATCATGTCTAGCTTGAATGATTTTAAACATGCAATCTCAGCTACATAGGATTGTAAAGGGATGCTTGAGATTCGAATCACTCCACAAGCAAGGTTGATCATGTCTAGCTTGAATGATTCTAAACATGCAATCTCAGCTACATAGAATTGTAAAGGGATGCTTGAGATTCGAATCACTCCACAAGCAAAGTTGATCATGTCTAGCTTGAATGATTCTAAACATGCAATCTCAGCTACATAGAATTGTAAAGGGATGTTTGAGATTCGAATCACTCCACAAGCAAAGTTGATCATGTCTAGCTTGAATGATTCTAAACATGCAATCTCAGCTACATAGAATTGTAAAGGGATGCTTGAGATTCGAATCACTCCACAAGCAAGGTTGATCATGTCTAGCTTGAATGATTCTAAACATGCAATCTTAGCTACATAGAATTGTAAAGGGATGCTTGAGATTCGAATCACTCCACAAGCAAAGTTGATCATGTCTTGCTTGAATTATTCTAAACATGCAACCTCAGCTACATAGAATTGTAAAGGGAAGGTAAGAACAATTGGAATAAACTTAAATGATGAAGGGTAGTTTTTATTTTTAGTTTTTAGTGGGTTCAAGAATAGTGGGCTTATGGGTTAGAAAATGGTAGGGTTCTGATGGCCATATTTAGCTTTTAGAAAGCGTATAAATTAGTTTGTTTTCATGGTAAGAGCGAGCAAAAGAGCTAGAGAAATTGTCTGCTTTAAGTAGGGTGTAATAGAAAAAAGGTTTTTTCAGAATTCTTTGTCTCCTTGTCTCTTCCTTCTCGACATCTCCTTCACAAGTACGTGAGTAGTACTTTAGCATAGCGGTATCGAAGCGTTCGATTGTTAGTGAGTGTGAGATCACTTCGCAGATTAGTGAGTGTTGTTTTAACAAATTGGTATTTGAGCGAGTTTTATTTTCAACAAGAACACTTAGCCCTAATGATAAAGAATCACTCCAAGGGAAAGTAAAATTTAAATTACCTTGTTGATCAAATATCTTAAGCCAAGAACATTTGTTTGAGATTCGAAAAACTTAGTCATTGTCTAAAGGAAAGCACAAATGCTCATTTTACTACATTTTCTATGTCTGTACTTTATATAGTCTCAAAATAAAAAATTTTAACCTTGCCTGAGTCATTCCAAGAGTTGTAACTTTCATATTTTATGACCATAAGTAGAAACACGGTAAATTTAAATTACCATCCACCCAAAATTTGTAACCACCCAAGAATAAACTGAACTTGATTCATCTTTAATGTGACATGAATTGCAACATCTCGTGATCATTTAAACAACATTTTCTTCACATATTTGATAAAGTTTATCTTATATGATTGATGTCTTGGCTCATATCAACACCAAAACCAATAATCGAAGTAGAAAGAAATGAATAAATAACATGATAACTTGCCCGGAGAGTTTCTTTGTACTAAAACTCTTCAAGCACAACGCTTTTCAATTTTCTACGATTAAAACAGGTACCACGACTAATAACTTCTCTTATAAATACTCCACGATTAATAATTTCACCTATAAATACATCGTATAAGTAAAGCTTATTAACTCACAAAACCCACTCTAATTTCTCCGAGAGAATCACGAGACGGTCGAGTTGAGCAAGAACTGTTGAGATCTCGTTTCGAAATGGAAGCCATTGGAGAGGGAAGCATCCGCAGAGAAGATCATGACTCCATTGATATCAAATCCATTTTCATTCAACAAATTCAAAGCTTCAAAAAAGGCATCCCCTTGAATCCCTCTCCCATTCACCTCATAGCTTGGTAGCAACTTCCCTTCTCCAAACTCCTTAGCTCTAACCTCAAATCTCTTCAAGTAAGCCTTGGCTGTTCTCACTTTGTCGGTATAAAATTGGTAGTTGACATGATCAATCACCTCCCCATAGCCATGGAAGAGCTCCAAGTAAGGTGAAACCGTCGAGTAATACGGCGCAATTGTGGCTACGGAGATGACGCTTTGGTTCTTAAGTAGGGTTATGAGCTCACCGATGCAGAAGGCGAAGTTTGAGCCGTGTTTTGGGAAGTTTTCGTAGTCGATGTCGATGCCGTCGAGATGGTATTTGATGACAAGAGCTTTGAGAGTGGAGAAGGCATTGGTGATCCAGAGATTAGGGTTTCGAGGGTTTTGCCATCGGAGGACGGTGTCGCCCAGGCTCCAACCCGAGAGGCTCGCTAGGGCTTTGACGTTCGGGTGTTCGGCTTTAATGGCTGCAACTGATTCTGGGGTCAGTGAGGGCTCCCAATAGTTGGAGAATTTCCCATTTTGAGGATTGCCGGAGGGATCTGCGTCGATGGCAAAGCTGAGGATGAAATGGAAATCGATATCATCGAAGATCGGGACACTGTCGAAGGTGACTGGAATGCCTGTCGCTCCGATGTACTCCATCATCACTTTTTTCCCATCTACATTTTTAAGAGAAAGTTTTAAGGTTTACGATCATTAGGAGAGAGTCTCACATCGGCTAATTTAGGGAATGATTATGGGTTTATAGTAAAGAATATATCTCCATTGGTATGAGGTCTTCTGGGAAATCCCAAAGCAAAGCCACGAGCACTTATGCACAAAGTAGGTGATGTCATACCATTGTGAAGGTCCGTGATTCCTAACATGTTATTAGAGCAATGCCCTTAACTTAGTCATGTCAATAGAATCCTCAAATGTCAAACAAATAAGTTATGAGTTTCAAAGGTGTAGTCAAAAGTGACTCAAGTGTCAAAAAATTGGTGTACTTTGTTCGAGGACTCCAGAGAAAGAATCGAGCCTCGATTAAGAAGAGGTTGTTCGAGGGCTCCACCATAGGCCTCAAGGGAGGCTCTATGATTTATTTTGTTCGAGTGGAGGATTGTTGGGAAGGAGTCGGGAATTATCATTCGAGAACTCCAGAAAAGGAGTCAAGCCTCGATTAAGAGGAGACTGTTCGAGGGCTCCATCATAAGCCTCGAGGGAGGCTCTATAGTGTATTTTGTTCGAGGGGAGGATTGTTCGGAAGGAGTCGAGAATTATCATAGGTTTATAAGTAAGGAATATATCATACCATTATGGAGAGTCGTGGTTCCTAACAAACAATAAAATTGAAAGTAAAGCTTGAGCTTTGGGTCGGTCGTTAAAGCACCCAGAGTCTCTAAAACTTACCGCAGAAATGATTGAACGTTGCAACGACGAAGAGGAAGAGATGAAGCTGACGAGGTCCGACGATCATCTTCACTTTGAGTTATTCACCAAATGTATGATGAAGAAGATCAAGTTTTGGTGTGAAGCTTTTATATTATGAGTTCGTGAGCTGCCGGCCGAAGTAATCTTGACCAAAGCCGGCAGAACTACAAGACAAGAAAAGAAACAGTCTTCCAACGTTGGTGTTTCTTGTCTCTGTCCAATTAAAAAAATGTATAATTTTGTGGTATTCTCAATGGGATTTCTTTGTAAGTTCCATTTGGTTTCCCTATCATGTTTCTTGTTCTTCGTGTTCTTCGTCTAGATCGAGTGTGTGAGTTGTGCAACCCTGAAACGACTTTGTTGTTGAAATGACAAAATAGCTCTTCTTCGTGTTCTTCGTCTAGATCGAGTGTGTGAGTTGTGCAACCCCTGAAACGACTTTGTTGTTGAAATGACAAAATAGCTCTTCTTCGTGTTCTTCGTCTAGATCGAATGTGTGAGTTGTGCAACCCCTGAAACGACTTTGTTGTTGAAATGACAAAATAGCTCTTCTTCGTGTTCTTCGTCTAGATCGAGTGTGTGAGTTGTGCAACCCCTGAAACGACTTTGTTGTTGAAATGACAAAATAGCTCTTCTTCGTGTTCTTCGTCTAGATCGAGTGTGTGAGTTGTGCAACCCCTGAAACGACTTTGTTGTTGAAATGACAAAATAGCTCTACAGGGTTTCGTGGATGTTGATCTGAGTGGAGATGTAGACTCTAGCAAACAGTAGATGGAACTGCGAGTTAGACGTTCCGGCTTTAGAATTGCGTTACTCTTTCATCTAGTAAAGCTGAGTATGTGACAATAGTTGAAGTTGGAAAGAAATGATGTGGATGAGGAACTATTGAGAAGAGGTACGCAAGAAGTAACTCGAGAAGATTATGTTAAAATATTATCACTAGCCCAACAGTGTCAAGCTCGTATTACATTCTCTTTTTCTCGCGCCTTTTATTGGAAGGATAATGAGAAAGGAAAAGTTGTGGAGCGTCCCTACCAACAAAACGTGGGTAACTTACTAAACAATTTCACCCTTTTGCCGTCAAATTCACCCCTTGCTGACCTTCCTTCTCCGGCGAGCTACAGCGGCGCAACCACGAGCGGTCTACACTACCGGCGACTCATTTAGACCTTAAAAGCTTTCAGCTTATATTTCTGGGCTATTCTGTGATTTTGGTAGGCATCCATGTCTCAGAGCACTTCTCGTTTCTCTTTAATTTTCAGAAACTGTGCTCGTCTTAATGCAGTTGTCCAAGCAAAGCAAGCACACGCTCAAATCCTCATCCATGGTTTGATTCCACATTTAACTCTTGTGACAGATCTCCTTTTGGTGTATTGCAAATGTGGGGTTCTGCATGACGCCCGCAAGGTGTTTGACAAAATGACTCACAGAAACATGCACTCCTGGAATATCTTGATTGCTTCTTATGTTCATAGTTCTTTACATTTTGATGCAATTAATGTGTTTAACGAGTTTAGGGGCCTTGGTTCTCTGCCTGATCACTATACTTTGCCCCAGATGTTTAAGGTTAGCGTTGGTATAGGAGATGTTTATATGGGGAAGAGACTTCATTGTTGGACCATTAGGCTGGGGTTTGAAGGATATGTTGTGGTAGCCAGTACGGTTTTGGACTTCTATGCCAAATATGGGGTTGTGGGAGATGCTAAGAAGGTGTTTGATAATATGATTTTGAAAGATACAATTTCTTGGAACTCAATGATTTCTGGGTATGGGAGGGCTGGGCTTTATGGAGATGCATTGGATTGTTTCAAGCGCATGCTCTTTGAAGGAGTGAGGATGGATATCATGACAATTCCTAGCGTTTTGAATGCTTGTGGAGGGGAAGGAGATTTGAGAAAAGGCAAAGAAATTCATTGCTTAGTTTTGAAGAGTCAATTATTTGTTGCTGATGTTGCTATTGGGAACTCATTGATTGATATGTATTCAAAGTGTGGGAGCCTGTTTGATGCTGAAAATGTCTTTAGGAATATGAGTAGCATGAATATTGTTACATGGACAACAATGATATCTTGTTATGGGGCTCATGGGAAAGGAGAGAAATCCTTGGCACTGTTTAACAAAATGAAGGATTGTGGAATCCAACCCAATTCTGTAACACTAACAGCCATTTTGGCTAGTTGCAGTCATGCAGGTTACATCAATGAAGGGTGGAGAATTTTCAAGTCTTTTGTTTCAGATTATGAGGTTGAACTGACGGTAGAACATTATGCTTGTGTTGTTGATCTTCTGAGTCGCTTTGGCTTTCTGCAGGAAGCGTTTATGTTGATAAGAAATATGAAACACACCGCCGCAGCAAGCATTTGGGGTGCTCTGCTTTCTGGTTGTATGATGCATAAGAACATTGAGATAGGAGAAATTGCAGCTAACCAGCTTTTCAAGTTGGAACCTATGAATCCAAGCAATTTTATAGCTTTGATTGGTATATATGAATCTCTTGGTATGTCGCATGGCGTTTCGCTGACTAGAGAGAAGATGAGAGAGCTGGGTTTGACGAAACTCCCTGGTTGTAGCTGGATAACCATTGAAGGAGTTGTACATAAATTCTATGGAGGAGACAAGTCTCATCCTTTGGGGTTGAGAATATTTGAAACGCTAAGTGCAGTAAAACAAGCCAGTGTAAACTGTTAAACGACTTGAAGTAAAGGAATAAAAGCTCAATGGTTATCACAAATTCTGTAGCAACCAGCCGGAACTCGAGTTGTTCTATGATTGGTTGATGTATCAATTGACAGAAATGATCACATTTTCTAGAGACCACTAGTGCTTCGGTTGTATGTGCGCATAATCTTGAAGGTGTGAGATCCCACATCGATCAGGGAGGAGAACAAAGGGTGTGGAAACTTCTCCTTAATAGATGCGTTTTAAAAGCCTTGAGGGAGAGATTTTTCATAGAGATGACAATATCTGCTAATGGTGGGCTCGGGGCATTACAAATGGTATAAGAGCCATACACTAGACGATGTGCTAGCGATAAGGTTGAGTCTCGATGGGGGTGGACATGAGGCGGTGTGCCAGCAAGGACGCTGGGCCCTGAAGGGAGGTAGATTGGGGGGTCCTACATCGATTGGAGAAGGGAACGAGCGCCAACAAGGACGCTGTGGTTCGAAGGGGGTGGATTGTGAGATCCCACATCGGTTGGGGAGTAGAATGAGACATTCTTTGTAAGGGTGTGGAAGCCTTTCCCTAGTAAACGCGTTTTAAAAACTTTGAGGGAAAGGTTTCCACTGAGAAGAAAATATCTGCTAGCGGTGGATTGGGGCCGTTATAGAAAGTTTCTTGGTTGATTCAACATAGACGCCACTAAGCGATCTCTCCACACAACCTGTTGAGATTAGCAGTACAAGCTGTATTAAATCGAACCCAAGGTACGCATTTCAATCTTGTTGCAACTTAGGTATTATTAAAAATTCTCAAATACTGTCGTTAAGATTACTAAAGGCTCGTTCAGCATTAATGACTTTATACTGCAGATGAAAACTTTAGCTAATAGTTTTTTCATTACTGGACAAACACTACAAGAAATAAGCTTATTCTTTGAATATTTTAGTCTCCTGCTAAATCTCTCTCTGGACTCTGAATCCATTTCTCTTGCTTCAAGTCTTCAACCTCTGGGTTCGAACATGGTAACCCTAGCAAGTTGAATCTAAGAACCTTCGTAAACGTCTTGGATATACAAATCTAGAATGATTGCAACTCTTGAAAATTTGATCTAACAACTTTATTGAAGAATAAGATCTTTGGATCTAAATATATCCACGAATCTCAAAACGACAAGGAATCATCGCAAGGAAAAGTAAGATTTGGTTCACTTTGTTGGTCAAATATCTCAAGGTAAGAACACTTGTTTGAGATTTGAATCACTTCACAGGGAAGATTGATCAAGACAAGCTTAAATGACTCGAAGTATGCAATCTAAACTATATAAAATTACAAAGAAACTAAGAAAGCACCAATACTCTTTTTACTACATTGTTAAACTCTACGTTACAAAGACAACATACATGGTTTTATTTAGTCTCAAAAGAACACCCTTGACCTTCCATGAGACATTTCACTAGTGTGGCATGAATTGCAACTTGAATTTATCTTGTGGTAATTTAAACAATGTTTTTGTCACTTCTTTCTTGAAGTTCATATTACCTTATTGCAATGTGTTGGTTCATATGGCAGGGACGTGTAAGAGCATCTATATCTTCAACTCATCAAAAGGACATCACGCCCATCATAAACCCACCATGCACATCATTAACCCTACTTCAAACTCCGACACCAAGGTATTTCAGTTTGAGAAATTAGTTCAAAAGTCATCTATGCCAGCCAAATTATGTTTTGAGTTTGAGAATTGTTTTGGCTAGGGCAAGAGGGACTTGGATTTTCTTAAGTGGAAATTTGCTTCAACCCCAAGGTATTTCTTCAACTTCTTCAAGAACAAAAACTTACTTTTATTGATGATTCTGTTGCCAAAAAACAAGTAGTCTCTTCTTCTTGCTTCTTGCCATTGTTCATCTGTTTAATCCATTAGATGTCAGGCTATTGCATGTTAGTTAGATTTGAAGTTTGAAAGTTTTTGGGATCTCTGTGGCACTTGGTTTGATGAACTTATCAGTAGAATTATCTGAAAAAATGGATCACAATGGCAAGCAGATAATAACTTGCAAGTCTTTGGTTGATGTCATGATAAAAACACGTGATGAAATTCTTGCGCTTTGTTCTTTATAAGGGTGTGAAACCTCTCTCTAATAAATGCGTTTTAAAAATCTTGAGAGGAGACTTGAAGAAAAAACTTAAAGGAGACAATATCTGCTAGCGGTAGTAGTGGGGTTAGGTTGATATAGCCATAATCGGGATAACATGAATATAACCAGCAGTAATCAGTAATCCAATGACCAGAAACACATGATACCAACTGAAGATCCAGCCCACCCGATTCACCCTTAGGCTTCCAGAACTTAAACCACTTTCTATTAAACGAAGCATCTCTATCGAATGTCATGATTCTACTGGAATTACTTATGGTCTCAATCATCATATAACCTAATGCTTACAAACAACAATTTCAAGGAATGCTTCAAAACTTGTATTAATTCGGTCACTAAGTCCACCATAAGTAAATATTGTCCTCTTCGAACATTTCCTTTTAGGCTTCCCCTCAAAATTTTTAAAACGTATGGGAGGTTTCTATGCCTTTATAAAAAACGTTTTGTTCTCCTCCCTAACCGATGTGGGATCTCACAATCCACTCTCTTTTGGGGCCTAGCGTTCTTCCTGGCACTTGTCCGCTTATTCAATCAATGTGGGACCTGCCAATCAACCCTCTTTTGGGGCCCAGCATCCATGCTGGTACTCGTTCCCTTCTCCAATTGATGTGGGACTCCCAAACCACTCCCTTTTAGGGTCAGCGTTTTTGTTAGCACACCGCCTTGTGTCCTCACCTTCGGGGCTTAGCCTCCTTGCTAGTGTCGGACTCTGGTTACGATCTGTAAAAGTCCAAGCCCACAGCTAGTAGTTATTGTTCTCTTTGTGGTTTCCTTTTCAAGTTTTCCTTCAAGGTTTTTTAAACGCACTAGGGTGAGGTTTCCACACCCTTATAAAGAATGTTTCGTTCTCCTCCCCAACCGACGTGGGATCCAAATCATTAGATAAAGGTATGGAAACTCTCCATAGCAAACACGTTTTAAAAATCTCCAAAAGTAAAAATTCAAAAAAGACAATATCTGCTGCAGGTGGCCCTACTCTTACAAATATTTCTCTCCTAACCAATTTGTTGGAGTAAATGGGTAGCTTCATAAGTCGAAAAAATGGAACCCAGTTGCAGAAACGGACAAATCATTCTTTCTATTTCAATTCAAATTATGATGTGTTCTAATATAGATTAGATTATGAGAATATTCGTGACAAAAATTTGTTGGGATTTTTCGCAATTATGTTGCAAAAATTTATATGTTACTTTCCATATAAATACGTAGTTTGTTGGGATTTTTCTATCAGTTATAGTTGAAAAAATTATTTCATAAATAAGTTTCCATATTAATACTTCCATTATTGAATATTATAATTATTAGAATGATATATAATTAATATTAGACTTTCATTTTAATTACATATATTATTAATTTCAAATCATTTTTCATTTTTCATTTTTCATCTACTTCTACTTTTATTTAATTTTTTAACTTAAATATATAAAAAGATTTTTATCACTGATTTAAATATAAAATGATTTTTTTTTTTTTTTTTATTGGTAAGAAAATTTTAGTTGAATTAGTAATCGGAGCAATTCGAACAGAGTTCACGACCTAACCCAAACTAACTCTCTTTTTCGAGTTAAGTTGGATTTTTTTAATTATTTTTTAAAAAAAATCATATTTATTCGTAATACATTATATTAATAATAAAATCTTATAAAACATTCATAAGTTTCAATGCATTGCTAACATTAATTACAAACGTTAAATATTCTTAATTTTCATAATAATCTTAGAATATGATGGAGTAGGCTTGTAACCCTTTTTTCGGGTTGGTTGGGTTAATTTGGATGTTAAGGATGTTGGATGAAAGTGTCCCACATCGGTTAATTTAGGAAATGGTCGTGGGTTTATAATCAAAGAATACACTCTTCATTGGTATGAGGCCTTTTGGAGAAACCGAAAGCAAAGTCATAAGAGCTTATACTCAAAGTGGACAATATCATATCATTGTAGAAAGTCGTGTTCGTCTAACAAAGGATACAGCATTAGAGATTTACCATATATATCATATTTGAATTTTTACACCATGTAGATGTCGTGGTTTCACCGAATATTCTCAAATCCAACGGAAAAAAATGTCAATAAGCAAATTAACTCAAATATTTTATTTTTTAAAAATTCAACCCAACCGAAATCAGGGGAAAAAAAAAATCTTACTGAACTCGGCTTGAATTAAGTAGTCTAAATTGGTCGGTTATCGAATTACTTTAATATCCCTAAAAAAATAATTTCCATCTAGCACTACAAAGTGCGATTAGCCACGAGTTACTTTGTTAAAGGAACTCCACTAATAGAATTTATTTATTTATTTATTTATTTATTATTTTGAATAATGTTGATATTATTAAATCAAAAATAGAATAATAAATGACATTAATATAATAATGCTATTGGAAAATAATAATAAATGGTATAATAATAATAATAATAATAATAATAATAAATAGTAATAATAACAATACAAAATAAAATTAATGAATTCGCATTAATTGCAATCACGTGCGTTTGTTACTGAAATCGCCACTGTCATCCTCCATTTCCGCCACCACAACCGCCGCCTCCCCCGGAATTCCCCGCCGCTGCAGATAATTCAGGCCGCCGTCTGGGTCTAGTCGGAGAAGAAGACAGGATGGGCAAAATGGTCATTACGTGCTCCTTGAATGTGGGCCAGCCTGGAATCTCAACTTTTTTTTTTTCTTTTAATTTAATTTTTTGAAATTATTATGATCCTATACCTTTTAAGCAATGTAAAGTTGCCGGGAGTGTACTATAAGCTTGTCGTGTCGTGTCCGTTTGGATTTTCCATTAATATATCATTCAAGTATCTCGGGTTTGTGTCATACAACATGCATGAGGTCTCGAGTTTTCAAATCTGGTACATTGTTATGATGCCTATCATACTTCCATTCTTTTCTCGACAAAAGTTTACTGATGAGACATGCATATGTGTACGTGGCATGTCTCTCATTATGATCATGCATGACCCATCAATGTCTGATCGTTACATATATGGATTTACGTACTAGACGCACATGCATCACATAATATTCTTAAACATAACATAAAATAAGAAAGAACACGTATTCTAACTATTTTATTTAACAACGGTTTTGGTTGCGTAAGTTTAGTATGGTTGAGATTTGTATATACAAAGTACAGTGAAGGATGATTTGGAGGTCAAAAGGTGGAGTCGAAGAGTAATCAATTGGCTCCGTTTGTGGCACCCATGGAGACTGCCCCTGTCGCGTCAAAGCCAACAGGGGTGGTGGGGAAGAATAATAGAGGATTCAAAAGCCATTGAAAAGAAAGGATCGAGGTTGTTAAACCGAAAGGACTCTGATACCATGAGAATGTTTGTTTAATCCACCACACCTAAATGATGTGTAAAAGTTATTTATTTATAATCAAATAAATTACAAGGATATGAAAATAACAATAAATGAAAAGATACCTCTGATAAGAACGCAAATATCTAGATATTTGCCTTATAATATGATATATCTGGTAAACTATAATTTGGTACTAAATATCATTAACAAAGAGCCACGTGGACTAGGCAAACGATTGACCTCTTAGTGATGCCTTGAGAGTCAAACCAAAGAAGAGCACCAAACACGTACAACTGACACAAACTGTTAAAATACATCACTAGTTCAATAGGGTCAAACCTAATAATTATACGAGCCTATTATATATATATATATATATATATATATATATATATATATATATATATATATATTAATGATTTAGGTACGGTAAGAATAAAGATAGGTCAAATATTATACAAATAAATTGTATAGCCTTTCCGATAAATACCCTCCACCCTAACAAGGTTTTCATCGCACGAAATACGAAGCAATCTAAGTAGCAAAGTTTAGTAGTATTTTACAGAGTGTCTTGTAATCTCTTATCAATTGTTCAATACAAGCTACCGAGCTAGGTACTAATTGAGAGACTCGTGTCCTTCCTCCATATACATACATATATATATATATATATATATATATATATAAATTGATATTTTAAAAATACTAAAATAAAGAAAATTAAAATATAATTCTTAATGCAACCTTTCCATTTGTGTGTTTGGACAATTTTAGAAAAATTAACAAATTTATTAAATATAAAATTAATTTGTCTACCATTAAACTTTATAATTTAAGAAAGTTTTTAATTATATATAATATTGTATTTTCTTATAACTAATTATAAATATACCTTAATAAAAATATTTACCAGATATAGTTGGTTTTAAATTTATAAACAAATTATTACATTGAATTATGGTAACTAAATCTAGATTGTATGGCATAAAACAATTATTAAATAATAAAATTTAATTTCTATTTAATTTAAAAAATATTCCCGTGCTAAATTTTAATTACATATTTAAAAATAAGTAATAATAAAAGTTGTGAACCTTACCGCTCACCCAACCTAATTTAACCTAAAAAAATTTGTTTAGGTTGAAAAAAATTACAACTCGAACCATTAAGTTGAATTTAAACATGGTTCGGTTCGAACCAGACCTAATCCAACTGGATAATTGAGTTGAATTTAAACATGGTTTGAACCCGACCTAATCCAACCGGACAATTGAGTTGAATTTAAACATGGTTCGAACCCGACCGAATCCAATTGGACAATTGAGTTGAATTTAAACATGGTTCGAACCCGACCGGATCGAACCGGATGGAACCGAGCTAAAAAGAATTAGAAATAGAAAATGGGAACGAAAAAGGGAAAAAGGAAAGTCCGCCCGTGAGGTTTGTTTTGGTCTCTCTCTGTCTGTCTGTGCCCGTGACCTTCACCTCCATAACCCCTTTCTCTCTCCTCACTTTCTCTCTCTACATTCCTCCACTATAAATACTCCCGCCATGCCCAATCCTCTCCCCAGAACAACTCCATTTCCATTTCCGTTTCAATTCGCCACCGCCAAATCCACTTTCCTCTTCCTCTCCATGGCCGCCCTCTCCTTCCTCTCCTTCCTCTCCTTCCTCTCCCTCTTCTTCTTCCTCTCCCTCTCCTCCTCCGCCGTCCACCACCACCACCACCACCACTCATTCCATTTCACCAACTCTCCATCCTCCGAGGAAACCCTCCGTGCCTGCAAGGCCACACGTTTCCCCGACCAATGCGGATCTTCCCTTTCTCATTCCCCTTCTCTTCCTCCCAATCCCACCACTCTCCAGATCATTCAATCCGCCATCGCCGTCTCCTCTGACGGTCTAGCCTCCGCGAAGTCCATGGTCAAGCAGATTCTCGATTCCTCTACCGATAGTCCGAATCGAACCACCGCTGCTAAGAATTGCCTCGAGGTTCTGCGATTTTCCGAGTATCGAATTTCTCTTACCAACGATGCTGTTCGGCGAGGTCGAACCAAGGACGCGCGCGCTTGGATGAGCGCGTCTCTTCTCTACCATTACGATTGCTGGTCCGCGCTTAAGTACGCCAACGATACCCAATCTGTGAACAAAACCATGGCGTTTCTTGACTCTCTCATTGGCCTTACCAGTAACGCCCTTAGTATGTTGGCGGCTTACGACATTTCTGGTAACGATACGGCGGCGTGGACGCCGCCGAGGACTGAGCGCGATGGATTCTGGGAAGGTAGTAGCGGTGGATCTGGGTTAGGGTTTAGCGGCGGGTTCCCATCGAAGGTAGATGCTAGCGCGACGGTGTGCAAAGACGGTGCAGGGGGATGTTATAAAACTGTTCAGGAAGCTGTGAACGCGGCGCCGGATAATGCGATGGGGAAGCGATTTGTGATTCATATTAAGGAAGGTGTTTATGATGAAATCGTGAGGGTTCCGTTGGAGAAGAAGAATGTGGTGTTCTTGGGAGATGGGATGGGGAAAACGGTGATCACGGGGTCTTTGAATGTCGGCCAGCCTGGGATTTCCACTTACAACACTGCCACCGTCGGTGAGTTTTTCTTCTTTTTTCTTCAAATTCTTAGCTTAGCTGTTGTTGATAATGTCATCTATTTCAAATTGACTTGATGAAACACGCTCTGTTGAACTTTGGCCACTCTGATTTTCCCTTTCCAGCTGCCTTCCTTAAAGTTAGAAACAATCCTTTACGACCCTCTATGCACTTGTATGATATTGTCCACTATTGTTCACTTGTATGATATTGTCCACTATTGTTCACTTTGAGCATAAGCTCGGGATTTCCTCCCAACAATCCTCCCATTGAATAAAGTACAATGTTGAGCCTATGGAGCCCTCGATCAACTTCTCCTTAATCGAGACTATAGAGCCTCTCCTGAGGCCTATGAAGCCCTCGATCAACTTCCCCTTAATCGAGACTATAGAGCCTTTCCTGAGGCCTATGAAGCCCTCGATCAACTTCCCCTTAATCGAGACTATAGAGCCTCTCCTGAGGCCTATAAAGCCCTCGATCAACTTCCCCTTAATCGAGACTATAGAGCCTCTCCTGAGGCCTATGAAGCCCTCGATCAACTTCCCCTTAATCGAGACTATAGAGCCTTTCCTGAGGCCTATGAAGCCCTCGATCAACTTCCCCTTAATCGAGACTATAGAGCCTCTCCTGAGGCCTATGAAGCCCTCGATCAACTTCCCCTTAATCGAGACTATAGAGCCTTTCCTGAGGCCTATGAAGCCCTCGATCAACTTCCCCTTAATCGAGACTATAGAGCCTCTCCTGAGGCCTATAAAGCCCTCGATCAACTTCCCCTTAATCGAGACTATAGAGCCTCTCCTGAGGCCTATGAAGCCCTCGATCAACTTCCCCTTAATCGAGACTATAGAGCCTTTCCTGAGGCCTATGAAGCCCTCGATCAACTTCCCCTTAATCGAGACTATAGAGCCTCTCCTGAGGCCTATGAAGCCCTCGATCAACTTCCCCTTAATCGAGACTATAGAGCCTTTCCTGAGGCCTATGAAGCCCTCGATCAACTTCCCCTTAATCGAGACTATAGAGCCTCTCCTGAGGCCTATGAAGCCCTCGATCAACTTCCCCTTAATCGAGACTATAGAGCCTCTCCTGAGGCCTACGAAGCCCTCGATCAACTTCCCCTTAATCGAGACTATAGAGCCTCTCCTTAGGCCTATGCAGCCATTGATCAGCTTCCCCTTAATTGAGACTATAGAGGCTCCCCTAAGGCTTATGGAGCCCTTGAACCACCTCTCCTTAATTAAGGCTCGACTCTTTCTCTGTAGTCCTCGAACAAAGTAGCCTTCCTTGAGGCCTATGGAGCCCTCGAACATCTTTCGCTTAATCGAAACTATAGAGCTTCCCCTAAGGCCTATGGAGCTCTCGAACAACCTCCCCTTAATCGAGGCTCGACTCCTTCTTGGAAGTCCTCAAACAAATTTCACCCTTTGTTCAAGTCACTTTTGACTACACCTTCGAGGCTCATAACTTCTTTGTCAGACATTTGAGGATTCTATTGACATGACTAAGTTAAGGGTATGACTCTGATACCATGTTAGGAATCACGACCCTCCACAATAGTATGTATGATATAAGCTCTTGTGGTTTTATTTTTGAGCTTCTCCAAAAGTTCTCGTACCAATAAAGATGTATTTCTTACTTATAAATTAGTGAATGTAATATGGTTGAGCGGAATTGGATCTTGGATCTGAGTAGTATACTGATTGATACTCAAAAGATGTAAAAATGTTGCCCATTTGTTGATATTGATATGTATGTGCAGGAGTCGTCGGTGATGGATTCATGGCCAGTGGTCTGACCATTCAAAACACAGCAGGCCCTGATGCCCATCAGGCTGTGGCGTTTAGATCAGACAGTGATCTCTCAGTGATTCAAGACTGTGAGTTTCTAGGCAACCAAGACACTCTCTATGCTCATTCCCTCCGCCAATTCTACAAATCCTGCAAGATTCAAGGCAACGTAGATTTCATCTTTGGAAACTCAGCTTCCATCTTCCAGGACTGCGAGATCCTTGTCCGTCCTCGACAGCTCAAGCCCGAGAAAGGCGAGAACAACGCCGTCACTGCTCACGGCAGGACAGACCCAGCTCAAACAACTGGTTTTGTGTTCCAGAATTGTCTCATAAATGGTACTCAGGAGTACATGGCATTGTACTACAGCAAGCCTAAAGTGCACAAGAACTTCTTGGGGAGGCCATGGAAGGAGTACTCGAGGACGGTTTTCATACATTGTAATCTCGAGGCTCTTGTTTCTCCGGCGGGGTGGATGCCGTGGACTGGGGACTTTGCTTTGAAAACTCTTTACTATGGGGAGTTTGAGAACTCCGGGACAGGGTCCAAAACCTCGGAACGAGTCGAGTGGAGTAGTCAGATACCAGCACAACATGTTTATAGTTACTCTGTTCAGAATTTCATTCAGGGAGACGAATGGATTCCTTCATCGCACTCTTCTGAAGAATCAAAAACGATAAATTAGATTTATAGTTCCCTTTGTAATCACAAACTTCTCTATAAAGTGTCAAAATAATCCACCACTTCTCTCACATGAATATCAAATTAGGATGAACGGCTATCTCTGTTCTTCTGATTGAACTATACATTGAAGTTGACTCAAAGCCTCTCGAGTTTTGTATGAGAAAATTAGTTGAAAAGTAATGGGGGAGTGGGTTAAATTGTTAGTTGAAATGTTTGAATTATATGAAGTGGAGGGGTCCAAAATGGTGCATAATCGTCAATGTGTGGTGCATAATTTTCTAGTACACCGTTGTTATTTAGGTAAGAGGTTCAATGGGTTGTTGAGTCGGGGTCGGCTTAGTATTTTTAGTAGTGAACCTATCTCGATTATGATAGAGTATTATGAGCTGGTATGGACAGGGTTGGGACCTGTAATGAATGAACGAATATGGGAGGGATCTCCAACTATTGCTTAGTTATGAACTTGGTCAAATGAGAGTAATGAACCACAAGAGTTGCTCCCGAACTTGGTCAAATGAGAGTAATGAACCACGAGTATGATGAAATTATGAGTTGGAACCATGATGAGATTGCATCTCTTCTATCATACTCAACCTATACGTCTCATTGGCTATCAGGATCTCTTTTGTATAGTTGATCTTTGAGAATACGAACGTTGACAACTGATAGCCAATGAGAGCCTCAATGGGGTCGAATGATGAAGATCCTTGAAGTTTCCAAACCGGAATCCTAATTTGAGCTTGGGTTAATTAGTAGAACCTAGATACTAGGCTATCAGAGTCATAGGTTGTTTTAGTAAAATGGATGGACGGGTTTTTTTTCTCTATGAATAACGGGTAAGAGATTGGTAGAGACAATGTGAAGAAAAGAATCGCATAAGCCCATCGTAGGAGCTTCGGCGGAGAACTTATAAGTTATGGCTATAAATTTTCAAATTTTTTGTTCGTAAGATTCTCTTTGCATAATTGATCACTTTTTCATGATTCTTGAGGAATAGAATTATCTTCGAGCTTATCAATTTTGGAGAATAAATCAAGTTGAATCGTTAATCAAAGAAGGTGTGTTTTTTTTCGGTATGTTCAACCTTCATTTATCCATTTTCGATAGTATTGATTTTTTTTAAAAAAAAATATTGATGTGTGCAAGTAGCTATATTCAGTTTAGCGTGTGAAGTTATTGTTTATAGAACAAACTGATACACGTTATAAATTGATTACTCCCGTCTCGCAACATCTTGGCCTGGTTAACGAGCTCTAAGAGATTAGCTATTTTGTAGGAGACTCATTATGTTAAGTGCTTAGCACTTAAAAGTTGCCGGTTGGAAATGTAAATCATATAGAGAAAGATTAGTGTACACTGTTAGCAGATATTGTCTTCTTTGAGTTTTCCTTTCGAGATTTTAAAACACGTCAAACTTTCCCTCGAGGTCTTTATAATGTGTATGCTAGGTCTTTATAATGTGCATTCTCGCTAGCACTCGTTTTCCTCTCCAATCGATGTGGGATCTCACAATCTACTCCTTCAAGGCCAAGCGTCCTTGCTAGCAATCGTTCCCTTCTCCAATCAATGTAGGATCTCACAATCTACCCCCTTCGGGGCCAAGTGTCCACGTTGGCACTCGTTTCCCTCTCCAATTGATGTGGGATCTCACAATGCACCCTTCTTCAGGGCCCAGTGTCCTCGCTAGCACTTGTTCCTCTCTCCAGTCAATGTGGAATCTCACAATCCACACCCTTCAGGGCCCAATATCCTCGCTAGCACACTGCCAGGTGTCCACTCCCAGCACATTGTCTGATGTCTAGCTCTGATACCATTTGTAACCGCCCAAGCCCACCGCTAGCAAATATTGTCCTCTTTGAGCTTTCTCTTTCGAATTTTCCCTTAAAGTTTTTAAAACGCGTCTGCTAGGGAAATGTTTCCACACCCTTATAAATAATTTTTCGTTCCCCTCTCCAACCGATGTTGGATCTCACAAGTAGTGTGACCTAAGCACGAGTCTAAACAAACTTATGATTTAGCTTTACAGCGTTCAGGTATGAGAAAGACTTAAGTAATAATTAGAGACATGCTTAGTTGTCAAGTATAATCTTAGAACCTGCAAGCATGCTACTTACCGAGTGTTTTTATACTCATTCAGATGATAATTGAGCTACAAAACCGAAAAGAAGACAGGAACGAGCGGTAGAGCTTTAGAGTTTTTAAATATATCTACGTACAAACATAACATTATTATAATCATGATGGGTATGAAAATGATAGATATAATAAATAAGATTGGTTGAACATAGGGAGTGGTGGAAAGAAATCATAATGTTGGTACTACATCCATTAGACAAGCACTATCAAAAGACAATGACACTTACAAATGCTACTCACCACATGAAGTGCTCATCCATTTGTGTATTCATCACTTCCAATTGTTGTTGCCCATACCCATCTTCTAATTATTCTCTTATTTTAGACCTTAATTCAAACGAAACAATCCAATCTTTGTTCTTTAATTAGTACTTGAACGTTTTTCTTTTTAAAAATTCGATATCAAAAATATAATTTTGAAACTCATAAGTGTTTTTGTTTCGGTAGTTTAATAGTCTCATGAGAAGAGGGGTTGAGTTAACCATGTAGTTATTATTATTGTTTCTTTTTTTTTTTTTCGAGATTATACCCCAGTTCAGGAAACTCAGAATAATCTTCAAAATCTGCATCGATCGAAAATGCGACCCTTTCGTCTCGTTACAAATCATGTCTCTATGGCAATGATGCATTGTTGAGTTAGTTTATAAACACGAGAATGTAGCTATGGTTAAGGCGTAACAATGGAGGGAGCTAGAGTTTAGAGACAAATGACTGAGCGAACAAACAAGGCTTTGGTGTTTGTTATGTTGGGATGTGGACATAAATACAGGGTAGTACCAAGAAGAATTAGTAACTTTGGTCTAGGCCAAACAAGTAAGTGATCTTATTATTTACTCGGTCGAAAGACTTGTTATATATGTTTATGTGATATTATGATGTGCTATGATGATGTTATGATATTGTGATGATACTCTTATGGTCGCAAGACAACGATTATACAACACTTGTTCTAACCCAGCAAACAAGTTAGTCGTGTGAAATTCACACTTCGCGGACAATATCAACGTATGCTCGAGCCTCGGGTCATGTTTGAGAGAAATATTTAGAAAACGTGAGTGATAAAATATGTTGAAAAGAATTTTGAGAAAACAATGTTATAAGATAAAAGCGAGTAGATAACAACAATGACTTTAATAGCATATAACCCGAGTATAAAGAATTGACAACTAGTCACATCTTCCATAGTACAATTTGGGCATAGCCTTAGTGGGTGTAGACATAATTTTGGTGACCGATCATACACTCCGTATTGACACAACATGAAATAATGAAGACTTATCTAAGATGAAAACATGGGTTTTGGAACGGGCATGCTTTGTTATTTTTTCTATTGTTTTTATTTCTATCTTCGTTCATTTATGCTCGTAAGTTAATTTTCAATGAAACGTTTATTTAGTAATTTCATTATGAGTTAAATTTTCAAAAGGATCTGAGAGTTAGCTTCGTGAATGTTAATTGAAAAGACATTGAGTAACGAAATCTAATTATAAGCTAGTGTATTCAAGTTTATTACAAACGGGAAACGGGAAACGGGTCTGGGATACATTTACAAACAAATTACAAAAAACCCAAAATCTAAATACGAATTGACGTCCCAGAACGACCTCTTTTATGACTTTGTAGCTTTCGAATGCTCTCCCACTTCAACTAGTAGCCAGTTTGTGTCGGGTATCATTGATTTCAACACGAAAGTACTTTTTAATATTAAACTTTGCAAATCGTCTCTTGCAATACAATATGTTAAATACTTTTCATTTATATTCATACCTATTATCGAACCAAATCAGCTTGTACACTTTTTTAGGTCACCACTGATTTAGTGTTGACTTAGATGTGGTGGCGGATAGACTTAAAGTCCGAGACCCCTCATTTTTTTTATTCTATATACAATATTAATTATATATATATATATATATATATATATATATATATATAAAGGCAAAGCAAAATTTTGGTTTATTTAAAAAAAAAAAACAATTGTTGGCGCACGCGCTCTTTGCCCACCCGACCCATACACTTTTATGTTCTTTTTTTGGTATAAATTAATGAAAAACCTTCCTTTTAAATTACTTTTATATTATTATTTTATCTTTGAGTTCCTTTATTTTATTTTATTTCTAGTTTTAATATAAAATATAAATGGAAATATACTACCTAAGAAAATTGACGGGTGTTGAGGATTATTGAGGATTATCTCTTTTCAAAAGATTCGTTAATCAAAAATTTTAATATCCAAAACTTATGTTGATTGTGCAACAAGTGAGGTAAGTTTATTCGTTTTTGTGTCGCCTACGACCAAACGACGTATGTTCGAGGCTCTAACCCTAGTTAAAGAAAGTTTTAGAAAATGGGGTAGAGAGATTTCGGAAGAGAGTTTTGAAAGTAAGATTTGAGAAATTGAAATTAAAGCAAGATTTGAGAAATTGAAATTAGTGTTATATGGGAATCTAAGCAAAAGGCAACAACGGCACTGTTCGGAAGAGAGTTTTGAAAGCAAGATTTGAGAAATTGAAATTGGTGGGTATATGGGAATGTAAGCAAAAGCAACAACGACACTTTTCGGAAGAGAGTTTTGAAAGCAAGATTTGAGAAATTGAAATGGGTGGTTATATGGGAATGTAAGCAAAGGCAACAACGGCACTATCGGGTAGGGAGAACAAAAGGCAATGGGTGGTTATATGGGAATGTAAGCAAAGGCAACAACGGCACTATCGGGTAGGGAGAACAAAAGGCAACAATGGCACTATCGGGTAGGGAGAACTGTAATGAAAATCATAACGTAAATCAGGTGTGGTGATGATTGTGAAGATAGGCTTAATTGGGCCTCAAACCACAAGACAAACCACGCTCAGAGGGACTCAAACCCACAATCGCCTGATTAGAAGTCAGACGCCTTATCCATTAGGCCATGAGCACTTGCCCTCCATGATACTTGAATAAATGGTAGCTACACAAACAAACCGAAGCTACTTTCGAGTGAGAGTGATTATGAAGATAGGATAATTGAGCAATACTTTAAAAATTAAAGTTATTACTTATATCAACAAGGTGTACCTACTCCTTGTTAACTTAGTTACAAGAACTCTAAAGATGTGATAAGAACACCCTTGAAAGTAATAATTTATTCAAAATCAAGAGAGAATTTGATAAAAAAATATATCAATAATTTAATCCAGAGGGTTAGAATATTAATTACAACAAAAATGAATTACTCTTAAAAAGAAACAACAGATCTCACTTAACTCATGACGTTTATAGTCTTAAATTCGAACTCTTATTTTATCGGGGATCATGGCCTCAATAGAACCTAACCAATTCGTTACGAGATTTTAAATCTAACAAAGGATACACTATTTTCTCTTGGCTTCTATTCTAAAAACGTTTCATAAAGAACAACTTAATAGTTCTAATGAGTAGTTCGTTTAGCCGCCATAACTTGTTTCACTTCCAAGTTTTAAAGGATTTTAAAGAAATGGGTTAATTTTGGTAAATGCAAATAAAATCGGTATGAGAAATCCATCGTATATAAGGTGAGAACAGTTAGTTATCGTCGTCTCTATAAGGTTTTTGGGTGAATCCACAAACGATAATATCATATTATTATGGAGATATGTGTTAAGCGTGATTGTTTTGTAAGGTTTCAATTTTTTTTTTTTTTTTTTTGTTCGTTCGTTTGTGAGAGGTAGGTAATTCTATGTCAACTCCATTTTATATATTTATATTGGGATTCCGACGTAGGATGAATTAAATTGTGGGTGTTGGACCCCGCGTTGTCTAATTAAGTAGAAGATTATGGGTATACAAGAAATGAATGCTATCCCCATTGCTATAAGGCCTTTTGAATAAAAACCAAAAGTAAAGTCACGAGGGTTCATGCTTAAGATAAACGATATCATGTGGAGGTTCATTGATCCTATCTTTGATATCAGAGCCATGCCAATCATCAAGTGTCATACAAAGAAGTTGTTAGACACGAAATTTGTGTTGTTTAACGCGTTTTTTTTTTTTTTTTTTTCCTTGTGATAAAAATGAGCAATGATTTGCAACTTCAGTTGGGCAAATTTGTGTTCGTATTTTCATGTTGTTTCGCTTATGAAATATATCTTCTGAACTTGGTCTGACTCGTCATTGTTACAACATTAGTTGTAGTTGATAAAGATGGTTACATACTGAGCAAATACGTTTTACGTACATTTCATCTTATGATCGATTAGAAAATTTGATATAGTTTATATGCATCACAGTTAATTCCGCAACAAAATTACAAGCTTTTATGTTCATTCTTTTGTGTTGGAATGGAAGAAACTTTAATAAGCTGAATAAATCTTACATCTTATGACTATTTTCCTAAACTTCCTCAAGTTGTCCAAAAAAAACGAACTCAAATATAAGTCAAGTTCAAGTCAAGCTTATTGACTCATAATCTTTCCGTAAGCTTGACTTTACTCGAGATTCTTCACTCCGAACAACTTCTGAATCTCTGAAAATTTAATATATACTAGGGCTTTGGTGAGAATATTTACCCATTTCTCTCTATTGTCAATCTTTGTATCTAATCCACCCCGTCTTCTTCCAAAGAAATTTTAACTTTGCAACCGGCAATTTCTTCGACTCTTCTCTTCTAAGTCTTCTAAGTACGATTTCATCATGTAGAAATTTTTTGCAAGGTACTATTCGGTCTTTCAATTTTGCTTTCTATCAATACAAGTTCTTCATAATTTTTTTTGGGATATCATCCGTCTCAAGCAAGTTGGATGAACCAATTGGGTATTCGATAGAGCGAGCATGAACAAGTTGGTAATTGTCACCCTTGTTATCATTGGATTGTTGTTTCTTTTTAGGCTTGCCTCTAGGCCTCTTTAGTTGAGATGACAAGTTCAGTGTCCATTTTTTCTTACGTCTTAGTGGTCTTCCTCAAGACCTCCTTGGTTGAGATGATAAGTTTGATGAAGCCACAACATTTTTTTCTTAGTTCATTGATTTCAGTGCCATGTACTAAGAACTATATATGTGTGAGCCCAATAAACTTAACTTAGTAGAACAAGTTACTAACTTACGAAGAAATTTAGAAGAATTGTGAGTAGTTTTCAAATTGTGGACCAAATTTCGTCAGATAATTAGGAAGATTGTGAGTGACTTTGAGAAAGTTTAGGAAACTTATTAGTGTTTTATCCACTCTAAATACGGATCAGATGTAGGTTTTATTCACAAAAACAAAGAGAATTGAAAAGCATAAGTGTTTAAAGTTTTTTTGTTCTAAGAAACTCTCCCCTTAAAGTTGTTCTTTTTGCTTCTTTTATTTGTTTCGGTATATTTCGATTGTTGGTCATATCTAACATTTGGTATTAGAGCCAAGATGCTAAAACAAATGTTGTCACCACACAAAGTCGTTGGAAGAGATATGACAACGATAAAGAGCAGAAAGGAGGGGAGTGTAACACTCCAATACCTATTACTCACAAAGAGTAACTACGCAGCATGGTTGATAAAGATGCTAACTTACAGGCACAAGGCGTGTGGAACGTCATCAAACATGGCAACGTTGAGGAGCGTAAGAGCAGGATGGCTCTTGCAGCCATCTACTAAGCGATGGCAAAGGACGTCTTTCTCATGTTGGCAGAGAAAGACTTGATAAAGGTAGCGTAGGAGACGCAGCAAACACAACATGCGGGTGGAATGTGTCAAAGAAGCAAATATGTAGACCAACCTTAAAAAGTGAGTTCATGGTTATCCGCATGAAGGGCGGTGAGTCAATAGACGACTTTTCCATGAAGTTGACGATGATCGTCTGCAACATCTATTCGTTAGGCGACAAGGTGGAGGAGATCTCTGTTGTTCAGAAGTTCCTCCGAGCTGTCCCTCCGAGATTTGTTCAGATTGTTACCTATATTGAGCAATCCGATGACCTTAATAACATGTTGGTTGAGGAAGTTGTTGGTCGTCTTAAGGTCCATGAGTTGAGACTTCGTGGCTACAATGATAGAGAGGAGGAGAAACATCTCTGACTGCACATGAGGGGTGGCTCGCATGGGCGAAAAGGAAAGATACGACCGATTCTTCCTTTTCCAGTATGAATGGTCTTGGCGGCCACAACAAGGGAAGTTGAGGTCGTGGCTGCGGACGTGGTGGCAGAGGAGTTCGTGACAATATCTCACAAGTTCATGACAAAGCCAACCCTTTGAAGGACAAGAGTATGATCACGTGTTACTTTTATGAAAAATACGGGCACTATGTGGTAGAGTGCCGCAAGAAGAAGTGCGATGAAGAGGCAAACCTCACATTCACGCAAGATGAAGAGCTCACACTGATGTTGGCCAAGAAAATGTCCAACCTATTGATGCTCAACAAAGAAATGGTTATGGCTAACCTTCTCACAAAAGAAGAAGACCGTGTGGAGACCAACATGTGGTACCTAGACAATGGAGCAAGCAACCACATGACAAAAAATCAAACAAAATTCAAGGAGCTTGATGAATAGCTCATTGGAAACGTGAAGTTTGGCGATGGATCAATTGTACCGATCCAAGGCAAAGGATCCATCTTGTTCCAATGCAAGAATGGCGATTAGCGTCTACTGATCAAGGTATTTATAACCCATACTTGAAGAGTAATATTATTAATCTTGGTCAGATTACGGAAGAAGGAAGCAAAATGGAGTTAGCTAGCTCGTTCCTCAAGATGTTTAACAAAAACGGAGCCTTATTGATGAAGGTAAAACGGTCGCATAACCGACCATACAAGATATTATTGGAGACCAACCAGCCCACCTCTCTATTGATGGCACTCGTAGACCTAGCTTCGCTATGACATGCAAGACTTGGGTATGTGAACTTTCAGACGCTTAAAAAAATGACGAGAGAGAAGAAGATGGCTATAGGGCTATCCAAAATCATACACCCAAACTAGCTATGTGAAAGTTGCCTAGTCTCTAAACGAGCAAGATTGTTGTTCCCAACTCGAACTAGTTTACATGCTGAGCGACCACTGCAACTGTTTCATGCATATTTATATGGCTCAATCACTCCATCATCAATGGCTAGTAACAAATATGTGGGTGTACATGATCTAAGAAAAAGGAGACGTATTATGTACGTTCAAGAAGTTCAAAAGACTTATTGAAAAAATTAACTATCTAATATATATAAAATTATATGGAATGTTTTTTAGCGTTTTTTAATACTATAATAAATTTAAAAAATGCTATGATATTTAAATACTTGATTTTTCGACTTTTTCCATAGCATTTATCGACTTTTAATAACATCGTCAACCACCATTTCAAAATTTCTATAGAAAGCCTATGATATCGTTTGTTTAACATTATCATTAAAGTTTATAATTTAACTAATTATTTTTATCGAAAATTTATGTTTTTCATTTTATTTTCACCAGTTTTCTGTTCGAACGTACACTCAGAATTGTACGACAGCTCCAATCCATTTAGGGAATTATCATTGTTGGGTCGAACAAAATGGCTGCAATCAAATTCAAATTACCAACAAGATTATCAATGAATGCATATTGAAAAATCATTATAATTTGGAACACCTCTCGACCTCGAGGAGATAGGAAATTCAAACTATTAACTCTACACTGCGTTTATAAAAAATTATCAAAGTACTTTCAATACACATCTCATTCTCTTACCTTTCATTCTCACCATGGCCACTATTAGCGGCCACCACGGTGAGATCCCACATCGATTGGAGAGGGAAACGAAGACGCTAGGCCCTGGAGGGAGGTGGATTGTGAAATCTCACATCAGCTAATATCGGCTAGCGGTAGACTTGGGCTGCTACAACCGCCCACCTTCACCTACCCGTCCTTTAGTCCTTCAATTTTGAAGGACTTTTCTGAATTTTCATCCCAACTGTCGTTGGAGATGTAATTGGTCTCCCTTTCAAGATAAGAATAAGATTAATCTTTGAAAGCTCCTTTATAGCCAACTTGACTTTCAGATTTTTTCCAATTTGCAAACTGTCACAATATCTGAAGCAACCCTCAGTCTAATCTAAAAATGGTCACAAGACTTTGATGTATCAATAGGAAGATTCAAATGTGATCACTTTCAGTGATGGAATTCACTAACAGAGAGTAAACTAGTCAATGGTATCTTTTTCTTTCCTTTTCCCCTATTTCATTTCCACTTATTTGACTGAACCGTTTACACAATTTTAGACAACGGCTTAAGCCCACCGTTAACAGATATTATCTTCTTTGGGCTTTCCCTTTCGGGCTTCCTCTCAAGGTTTTCAAAAAACATCTATTAGAGAGAGGTTTCCACACCCTTGGGAGCCCCAGCGAGCGCTGGTACACTGTCAGGTGTCTGGCTCTGATACCATTTGTAACAGCCCAAGCCTATCACTAACAAATATTGTGTCTTTGGGCTTATCTACTAGGGAGAGGTTTCCACACCCTTATAAGAAAAATCTTCGTTCCCTTCTCCAACCAATGTGGGATCTTACAATCCACCTCCTTGGGAGCCCCCAGCGTCCTCGCAGGCACACTGCCTGGTGTCTGGTGTTTGGCTCTAATACCATTTATAACAGCCCAAGCCCACCGCTAGCAAATATTGTCCTCTTTAGGTTTTCCTTTTCGAGATTCCCCTCAAGGTTTTTAAAACGCGTCTGCTAGGAAGAGATTTCCACACTCTTATAAAGAATGTTTAATTCTCCTCCCAATAATGGGGATCTCACAAAAAATACATGGCAGAATATTGAATTTCTATGTAATGACCTATGAGGATGAATGATAGGAAATGAGGATGAATGATAAGAAGATTAAGAAAACATAACTTAATGAACAAAAGAAACTTAATGAGAAAAGTAGCAAAGGAGTAAGTATTACTTTTACTGAAAATTGAAAGTACTCTCTGAGAATTGTATTACAACACATACCTAACAGATGAACTTCTAGGACCCCTGAGTTTTGTTCTACACTACCAAAACTCGGGAAAAATCGACATCCCTACCCCCACCGTCCGTCCCTCCCTCCCTCCTGTTCTCAGCCGAGGAAATGTAACACAAATTACTCTGATAGAATCAGCAAAAACTGTTGACTTAGCAACAAGATTCAGCATAAGAAAATGGAGAAAAAACTGTATGGGACAAATCAAATCCCAAAATTGTTAGAAGTATCCTAAGATATTCTCAAACGAAATGATGAGTAGGGTAATCATACTCATATCCATTGTAGTCATAATAAAGCCTCTCCCCTTTAGCAATATCCTGAATAGCAACCAAAATGACCCGGCATTCGCCGTTAATATTGTATCTCACACATTTACAGTTCTGTTTCTTCTTACCTTCTCTGCACAAAAATGGAATTTATGTTTTGAGCATCATGAATTTGATTCTCACAAATATTAGAAAAAGTAAAAGAGGAAACAAACTAAACATACGATTAAAGTTTTAAGAAACTAGTTCTTAGTAAGCTATCATAATATGGCCATGAGGTGCACTACTTAGATACGTGCATGTAGACAAAGCTGATATGATTTAATAATTAGATACATTTGTAAAATGTGATAGACTTCGCCAACTTACGGAGAATGATTATTTATTCCATTAATAAACCGAGCGATGTTTCCACGTCTGTCGGGGCAGATGACAAGACTCCTAGATGGATCTTTTGCTGAAAGAAGGGTCATCATACTATCACAATCATCGTGTTCACGGTTTTTAAGATAATCCACATCACCAGTATATTCGGCAATAAACGTCATATCCTTAATTTGATCATCCGCTTCTACCGTAAAACTACATCATAAATTATGTGTGGACTTAATATAGATGTTGGAAGCAAATTGCAATATGGTCAAAGAGTTAAAGATAAAGTTACCCTTCACATGAATCAAAAACAACCAAAAGGGGAGGGCATTCGCCTCTTCTGCTCATGGCTCTGCAGAGTTCCAAGGTCTCAGTATCCTCTTTGGAAAGAACCTAAAATAGAAGGCAGGTAACATAATCTATGACCATTCCACTATTAACAACAAAAAAGATTCCAACTAGAAAATGTTTTCAAATGGTTCCAAGTTTTTAAACCTGCATTCCACCATCTTCAAACTCTGCCTGGTTAGCAGATCTTGATGCCATGCCCGGCACGTAAGTCAAACCATCACTAAACTCCATTTTCAATGTTGTTAAAGCAGTAGCAAGTGAACCCATCTGTTTCAATCTGCGATCAGGATCTTCACTTGGACGAAATGGTAGTAATCTTCTCCTTTTCTTCTGCCACACCAATGGCCGTAATCGTCTCCTACGCTTTATAGCTTCAGTTCATGATGCCATTTGTATAATATTAAAATTATGAATCCATGAATAACTTTTGATGCAAGGAATATTAAAAGAAAATCGTCCAACATGAACTGATCAGTTCAGGAACAAACACCTATAGTATAGAAAAGTTTCAGCAGAGAACATAGAAGAACTAAATTTTAATGCCAAATGGTCTCAAATCCAGAAAATCTCATAGAATACCAAGATGAAATGATCACCTCAAGAACACATTTGGTATAGAGAAGTTTCAAGAGAAAACCTCTAGATGATTTACTGCTGTCAAATGGTCTTCATAAAAAAGAAAAAAATCGTTGGAGATTAGTGAAATTACAAATAATTCAGGAATTTTTTTTTTAGTTTGACAATACATGAGAGTAGGATTCAAATCTCTGACTTTTTGGTTGAAACTGAAATGCCTAAACATATCTCATAAGATATGTGTGAGATCCCACCTCGGTTGGGGAGGAGAACGAAATATTCTTTATAAGGGTGTGGAAACCTCTCTCTAGCAGATGCGTCAACCTTGAGGGGAAGCTCGAAAGGAGAAGCCCAAGGAGGACAATATCTGCTAGCGGTGAGCTTGAGTTGTTATAAATGGTAAGAGAGCCAAACACAGGGCAATGTGTCAACGAGGAGGCTAAGCCCCGAAGAGGGGTGGACACGAGACAATGTGCCAGCTAGGACGCTGGGCCTCGAAGGGGGTGGATTGGGGGAGTCCCATATTGATTGGCGAGGGGAACGAGTGTCAACGAGAATGCTAGGCTCTAAAGGGAAGTGGATTGTGAGATCCCACATCGGTTGGGGAGGAGAACGAAATATTCTTTATAAGGGTGTGGAAACCTCCTTCCTAGTAGATGCGTTTTAAAAACCTTGAGGGGAAGCCTGAAAAGGAAAACCCAAATAAAACAATATCTGCTAGCGGCTTGGATTGTTACAGTATGTTGTCACATATATGCTCAGTAATATCTATAAATGTTCTTACAAAATCAAGCATGGTTGTCAAATATATGATATGAGTATGACATCCCAAATATATATCATAAGATTTTATTTGTACTTTCCGTAATTATCTTATCTGAAATGCTAGCTCCCACACACATCTTATAAAGCATAAACATTTAGCATGTATCCTTATCAAGCAACTAGATTTCAAGAAACCACAAGAATTATGTTAACTCCTTGATAGGTAAAGGCTCATTGATGTCCACTAAGAATTTATATGCCTCACAACTCGATCATTTAATGAAGTATAAGGAAAAATATGAGATGGTTTTTCTTCTCTTTCGATTTCATCAGGATATCATAGAATTTCACTTCAAGAATCACATCTGTAGCAGTAAACTAAACAGCTAAAATTGGTTGAGAAGGAATAATGTATACATCAAGTATGATAATTAAGCAGATTTGTATAAAGCATATCATAACATTGGCCCACATTATTGAAAATAAAAACTCATTTGCCAGTAGTTCCACTATGTTATATAAATGCTTGAAATTCTAAAGCATTTTCTGAGGACAATAGCATAAAATATAAGAATGAATACCAGAAGGGCCACGATCATGACCAAGATTATGAGGCAGACATAATATGATATCAATTTTGAATACTGTAGTGAAGAATTTACCTTGAGCAGACAGATATGGGGCTTCTTCGTCATTACATTTCTGAATTCTGAAAAAATCGATAATCTTCTTCTGAGAAAAGCCTACAAGCGAAACAAAAAGAATGATGAAAGGAATCGGAACAACACAATGACATTCCGAAATTACAAACTCCAAGAAATTCACAGAAAATGGGAGAATCAACGAATTCGTGAGCATCCTTACTTCTTACTCTTCTTTGGCCACAGCATTTGGGGCAAAGCCAGGATCCAATCGGGACCCTAACGACGATCGGACTAACACATTTCATATGAAACCCCTTGTCGCATTTGTCGCACAACAGCAGCTCATCATCCCGGTCGCCGGAGCCACATTCCTCGCACCTGACGTCATCGTAATCGTCCCGTTCGAGAACCACATGCTTGGCCTTGGCCATTACCTCCGCCATTGGCTTCAGCTTCCTCGGCGGAGGGGATGTGGATGAAGGTCGGTGCGGAGCGTGTGTCCGACGGAGCGAGGCGCTGCAGCGGATAAGGCGCTGGGAGGAGGCGGCGGTGGCGGAGGAGGAGGAGAAAGCCGGAGTCATGAGGAAGAGGAGAGATTCACAATAGGCAGAATTGGGAGAGGATAAAAGGTGGAAGGGAGGAGAACGGATTGGTGTAGGGAGCTCTGGTGTGGGTGTGCAGAGAGGTGCATGGAGGAAGACGATAATGGCGGAATTTGTTAGCTCTCTGTCTTCCCGAAATGGCCTCTACGGCGAAAGGGGAGTGCCCGCAACGTTGCGCTGAGGTGGAACACTTCCATTGGATTGCTCTATTATACGCCTTGTGGTGCGCACGGAATTTGATGCCCAAATCAACAACCCGGCCTTATTCCGGTTCGACTCAACCAACTTGAAACAATTCGAGTAGAGTTTACGACCCGACTCAACCCGACTCAACCCAACTCAACTCTCTATTTTTAAGTTCCGTTAAATTACGTCAACTCAACCTGCTTGAAATAAGTCGAGTAGAGTTTTCTATCCAACTCAATCTTCTATTTTCAAGTTCGGTTAGGTTGTGTCAACCTACCCACCTGAAATAACTCGGGTGGAGTTTACGACCCAATTTAACCCTCTATTTCTAAGTTCGGTTAGGTTGTGTCAACTAACTCGAGTAGAGTTTACGACCCAATTCAACCCTCTATTTCTAAGCTCGGTTAGATTGTGTCAACCCAACCAACCTGAAATAACTCGAGTAAAGCCTACGACCCAACCCAACTATCTATTTTCAAGTTCGGTTAGGTTGTGGGTTCTTTGTTTTTTTTTTAATTATTTAAAAAACCATACTTACGTACATATTGCATTAATAAATAAAATTTCAAAAAATTCAAATATCAAACATTTACGAGTTACAACGCATCCGTTATGAACGTGAAATATTCTTAAGTTTTGGGTTCGGTTGTAATTTTATTTTCGTGTTGGTTGGGTTGACCTAACTAAAAAATATCAACTCACTCACTAAACTGAATTTTTTTTATTTTTCAAAAATTAAATTTATCAGATAATTTTGAATAATTCATTAGAATAAGTCTTCTGGTTTTACAGGACGTGTGTTTCTTATATTTAATTGACAGTTGTTGAATATCAGCCAAGTAATTTATAAGCAACTATTTTCTATTATGACATTTTGGTATGAGAGCGTATCATAGGCTCGATAAAGCCTAAAGAGCGATGGCAATAAAAAAAATATGCTTGTGCAACTTTTAATTCCGAAATTCGATAGTTACTAAGTTCACTAGGCAATGCTGATGGAAAATTTTCGACAATCAATAGAATATTAGAGTTTGGTGGAAATAAGAACCTCAGTTGCACCTTTAAAAACGACATTAACAGATATGTAGCAGCATCAACTTGATGAACAAAAGCTTACGGACATGGAAACAAAGAATTATCTTTTTCAGGCATTGAATCGTTCCATTCTTGAAACGGTTCTCAAGAGAGACACATCCAACGATGTAACGACTCGAAATTTTCTACTTAATTTAAAGTCGCTACTGTATACGTACCATAAACATTGAATGCGGAAGACTTCATTTAAATTCCATAAAACATAACCTTTCTCTTAAAACACAGCAATGGACTTGCGAGTTTCAAAAACACCCTTAAAACGACACAACAAAAGGCTAAATAAAGTAAATAAACATTTAAATTAAAAACATCATATTCTAGCCTAAGTCTACGAAACTAAATACCACTACCCTGCATGTGTCATGATCTCGAATTGCAATGCCGTCGTCAGCCATACAGGAATGTCTTGCCTTAACCTGAAAAATGTAGTAGCAGATGGCTTGAGTATTTAAAGAAATACTCAGTAAGTGACCTCACTACTGATGGTTAAATACAAGAACATGTGAATGCAATGACGGGACCTATCCGTTCAATCTATTTTCCTACAGTACTATCCTAATGGGTAACTTGGATGTATACCATATACTCTACACACAGCCCATACGTGCGAGTATGGACTCACCAGTCAGTTCACACACTGTTGGGCCACTTTTCTTGTCGGACGAGCATATTCTGGGAGCTCCTTAGGCCAGACACCTGTTAGAACTAGTAACCTCCACGACAGCATTATGTAAAACAAAATGATAGTATCCCTGCAGGTAAAACTAAATGGGAACCTTTTTGTTTTCTGTCTGTAATTATTTTTGCAAAGAAGGAATTCTGATACTGCTTAAACCTTTCTTTTTATTTTTGTTTGCTACATTTTCAATTCAATTGGTTTTTATCCGGACTATCTTTCTAACATGTAAATTACTAAATAATTGGATAAAATAAAAGAAGATCTGAGATATAACTGGAAATCTCAAATCTCTCTCCCATATAAATCTTCTTCATCTCCTGTAAATCCATCTCCTATAAATATGATGCGAGGCATTTCTGTTTTCTCAAAAAAATATGTCATTTTTCATTTCAGTTTCATTCATCTGTAAATGTGAGGTGGGTTGAGGAGAGATTATCCGGAAAATGTATGACAGGAGGGATTATCGAGGAAATATAGACAGTGAAGTATTAATTTTTATTTGTTTATTTACCTATTCATTTTTGGGCTATTACAGACCATGTATGGAACTCTATAAGAATAAATATCAAGGTTGAATGTGAGCTCAATTACAGGCATTGAGGAAGGAATTTGAGACACTACACGTTACACGTGAGACGAGAGAGACTTACAACCTCTTATCGTGGGGGGGAACTTTTAATTTTTGGTGCTAAAAATGGGATAAGAATGCAACTTACAACCTCGTATTCACCTCAACAAAAGGGTGTCGTTGAATTAGTTTGAAATGATAATGAGGCCAATGTTGAAGAAGATGACGACCTTTACTTTTAGTGTGAACTATACCTTACTTTTAGTAGTGGAGATGATCACGTCCGCTATGAAGAAGCATAAAGGAATCAAATTTGGAGGAGAGACGTGAAAGAAAAAATTGAAGCTTTAGAAAGAAACAGAACATGGTATTTAACATAGATCTTCGAAACGAAGTGTGACGAGAAAGGAGATGTCAAGAAGCATAAAGCATGATTGGTGGTTCGAGGATATACTCAAGAACATGGATTAAACTACAAGGAGGTGTATTCTTCTTGTGAGAGTTTATGCTCAAAGTGGACAATATCATACCATTGTGGAGAGTCGTGATTCCAAATTTGGTATCAGAATCATGCCCTAAACATAGTCATGAAAATAGAATCCTCAAATATCAAACAAAGATTGTGAGCTTCGAAGGTGTAGTAAAAAAAATGACTAAAGTGTCGAATAAAGAGTGTACTTTGTTCGAGTGCTCCAGAGAAACGAGACGAGCTTCGATTAAGGGGGACTTTATATTCATGTTGGTTCGTGGGTTGACATTATTTTGGTCAAGTCAACTCGACCAACTCGAAAATAAAGTTACAACCCAAACCCTACCCTACCTTAACCGATGTTAGTAATATCTGATTTCTATTTAATATTTAAGTTTTATGAGATTCAGATATTAATGTAACATGCACGGTAAATAAAAATATATTTTTTAAAATAATAAAAAAAATACAACCCAACAACTCGGAACCCTATTTCAATGGTTCAATTCACCAATCGAACCAATTCAAAATTTAAAATTTTGGGTTAGCCCGAGCGAGAGAGACTTTAAAAAAATAAAATTAGAGTCAATGGGGAAAATAAAAAATTAATTTTGGTAGGGAGTTTCCACCTAATACAGTTTCCTTGGCATTTATGAAGTCAACAAATAGAAAGTCAAACAAACAATATTTTTGTCACAAAAATATAAATATAAAAAAACCAAAAATAAAAATATTATTTAATTCCCCCAACGATATTCCTCAACTATCCTCCAATTATTCAATACAAAACAGCCCCAAAATTGACCGAAATTCCCGATTTTCTCCGATCAATTTCCGATTCGCCTCCGCCAGATCTGCCATGAACCCGCCGGGATATCCCGCCGGCGGCAGCCCCAGAAAGAAGGAGATCCAGCTACAGGGTCCCCGTCCGCCGCAACTCCGCGTCAGTCAAGATTCCCGCAAAATCAAGAAGCCGCCGCCACACCCTCAACCGATTCCCCCAGCCGGACGCCCACCTCTCCCACCCGGCGCCGGCGCCACCCAATGGCCTCAGCCACTCATCATCTACGACATCTCCCCTAAAGTCATCCACGTCCCAGAGAACAACTTCATGTCCGTCGTCCAACGACTCACTGGACTCTCTTCCTCCGGCGCCGCCGCCCCCGACGGCGATCTCTCCCCAGCGGCGAGGCTGGCCGCAATCGAGAAAGCCAGTCCCCGACCGGAAAGAGAAAGAGAAATCGACGTTAGCGAGATGATGGATTTGGGGGAGATTTCGGTGGAGTTATGGCAAACCCCTGGAATCCTATCTCCGGCTCCGGCGAGTCTTGCTCCGATTCCGACAGGGTTTTTCTCGCCGGCGACTGAGCTTCAAAATTTGTCGTATTCGTTAATTCAGGAGCTGAGCCCTCATTGGCCAAGCCCTTCTGCTCTGTTTTCCCCAATTTCTTCACCAAATCTTTTCAACAATCTCTTTGATTTCTAGCTAAGTTTTTTTTTTTTTTTTTTTTTTTTTTTTTTTTTTTTTTTTTCACGACATTTTTCCTTTTTGCCAATTCGTTAAATTACCTTAAAAAATGTAATTTTTGTTTTTTTTTAATAAATAAATACCATTTTTAACACCTCATTTATATTTGGTATTTCTAATTGTAGTATTAAAGAGATAAATTAAAATTTCTAATTATTTAATTTATATATATATATATATATATATATATATATATATATTATGATATTAATTAGGGAATGGGATCCAAGGTTGACTATTTGTTAATTGCTATATGAATTAGATTTTTTTTTTTAAAAAAAAAAATTAATTTGGTCTAAAATATTGGTCTTTTATGTGTAGAATTGTTGACTTTTCGACATGCATGATATTTAATTAGTTTTATGATGTCTTTATTTTCAAATTACAATATCGCTAACGAAACGTCCTACGTCCTACTAAACTCTTATAAAATATTTTTTTTTATTACGTGATCCGATGAATGTTTTTGGTAGGGATGTGTATCGATGAAGTTGAGTTGAATTTTTTTTTTTTTTTTTATTCACTTGAAATTTTGGGTTAGTTGGATTGGTGACCAAGCAACTCGAATAGAGTAACCATGGGTTGTCGGTTGGGTTCTCATCGAGTTTAAATATCAAATATTGTTAATTTTTATAATAATCTTAAAAGTAGAGTAGGGTTGAAACCCTCTTTTTTGGTTGGTCGGGTTGGCTCAACAAAAAAAACCTATCAACTCACGAGTCGATTGAAATTTGTAGTTCAATCGGAACGAGAAATTTATTTTAATCCAACTCAACTTTTATAATTTGAGCTGGGTACTTCAGGTTGGTTGGGTTATTGCTTCGTATGAACACCCCTAGTGTGAGATTTCACCTCGGTTGTTGATAAGGGTGTGGAAACCTCTCCCTAGTAGACGCGTTTTAAAACCGTGAGTATCAGAGCTAGGCACTGAGTGGTGTGCTAGTGAGAAAGCTGAGCTCCGAATGGGGTGATTGTGAGATCCCACATCAGTTGGAGACGGGAACGAAGCATTCTAAGAGTGAACCTCTCCATAGTCATTTTTTAAAAGGGTGTAAAAACCCCGTTTTAAAACCGTGAGAATGATGACTATACATAACGGGCCAAAAGTGGGATTTGAACCTATACCCTCTCACAAGGACTAGAACTTGAGTCTGACACCTTAGAACACTCGGCCATCATGACCTATAATCAAGAACTAATAGTAAATATATAACATTTTGAAAATCCAAGTAGATCTGAGTACCCTAATCCCTTGCCAACAGATGAAGATACGCTCAATGGAAACATTGTTGATGAGATAGAAAACGAGGATGTCATTATCTCTATGCATTATGAGGACTAAAACGTGTAGTCTACTACCTTCTAATGGAATTCTCTAGTAGTTGTTAACGAAACCTTCTTACCAAAACATGAAACACTACCAAAGAGACTGGAAAACCTTTCAAAAATAGTTTCCCATATTGATTTGTTAGTACGTAGCGTATGAAAAGAATTCATTAGTTGGGTTCGAATATATAAATAACTTAATAAGTTGAGTTGGTTCATGCGTTCTTTCCGTCGTAAAACAAACGTATCCATAGAGTTCAAGAATTATCAGCCCACACAGAGATGAAAAGGTTTTCGGTATAAGTCGTTATCAATTTTTAATTGGATAACTATCTTGTTAACCTTAGACTACTCAACCATCTTGACTTTTATTTTCTTCAAAATTTACTTTAAATATATATCGTTTTTAAATTCAGGCAAATTCGAGCTAGCAATAAGGAAGTATAATGACTTCAGGTTAAGCAGCTACATAAGTGGCTCTACTGTTGGTTCGGTTGGACGAATTGTATGATGTATGATGATATGTTATGCCCTATTGTGCTATATCAGGTTTATAAGCTATGCTATAATAAGATTATATCATATTGTAGAATTCTGTTTATGATATTGATAACCTGTGATGCATTAACCTCCATACACCAGCTATGTTAAGTACAAAAGATTTATGAGGAATTAAGTATGCATGATTTTTAGGTTCGTTATGTCATTAATGAATGAATGTTTGACTTGCATCATAACTTATGTCATGATTTTAAGCTATGGTGACTTCATGCAATTTTTTTTGTGTCATATGCATCGGGAGAATTCTCCATTATGATTAGTACGAATCCATACCTTACAAAATTTATGTTCGTCATGATATTATGCGGGTCCTTTCCCTCCGTGGTGTTCGGTAGCATGAGGGTGCACTAACCTGATGAGCCAGACTTAGAGGGTATGTAGTGAATCTATGTGCCGATGCGTAGACAGTGTGTAGGGAAGTACTACTCATCCAACCTTGTCCGAACAGGAAAAGAGTTTAAGGTCATGTCTTGATGTTTTTATAAAATGATAGGTCTCTCCATAATTTTGACCTCAACAATATCGTTACTAATAAAGTATTTTTTAAGATACTCAAGTCACATTCATGTCCGTTTGGTAACCCATAGGTTAGATAAGCTTGTTTTATTTTGTTTAAGCTCAAATCATTTATACTCCACTCTCTTATTCCATGACATTGTTGCTTTAAAGATTTTTTTTTATTTTTTTATTTTTAAAATGTTAAGTTAAAGATTTTTTTTATTTTTTTATTTTAAAAATGTTAAGACTATAATATAGGTTACAAAATATTTTAAATGAATGTTTCTGCACATGTTCTAACATGTAGTGACAACCTTATTTTTAATAAAGAAATAGGGTCGTTACAAAAAGTATGGATTGAATAAAGAAAATATGTGTATTTATTATGATCGATTAAATCGGTTATAATCTAAGATAGGTTACCATTTTTATTATGATCCATTAAATCGGTTACAATCTAAAATGATATTCCTTTGTTAACTCTTTTAAATTTGATGATTAATCGTTTTTTTTTTTTTTTTGTATGTAAAAATTGCACGTGTTATTTTCAAATTAAAATGAGGATACTAACGATAAATATATATTAAATTTAAAGATATTATCGAAACTTTTTAAATTTAAGCAATATTCTTTTGTTCTAAGCAAAAAGTACAAATTACAAAAAAGCCTAAAAAGAGAACATTTCACACTATCCTCTCCAACTGGTTGCTCTATTTTTTGCGTTTGAGAGGTCCAGTCTTGTAACCACACTTAGTTGGCTTCCCCCAGGGTGTGCGAGACCCTTTCCCAAAGCTCCCACTACTCTTGCTCCTACCCTCACCTCCTCCATGAGGATGATCCACCGGGTTCATCGCCACTCCTCGAACCACTGGTCGTCGACCCAACCACCTACTTTGCCCTGCCTTTCTCAGTTTTCGGGTTCCATGGCTTGGGTTAGACACCTGACCGATTGTCGCCCTGCACTTAGAGTCGATCAACTTCTCTGTACCTGATGGGAGTCTCACCAGGCAGTATCTTGACGTTGGCTCTTTTAATATCTTTGCACATGTTCCTGCTGCCCGCACGAGCTTCCCGCCTTGACCTGGATTCATCTCGATGTTGTGGATAATCGTACCAATGCGCATAGCAGAAAGTGGCATACAGCTTCCAATTTGTGAATTGATGTCAAGGGTAGCCATGTAATTTGTCATTCGTTCACGTAATGTCCGACCATATGTCCCAGCTATATCTGATAAGAATGACGTAAAAGTAATCTTAACATAATGACACTAGAAGAAAACATTCTTCAGTAATCTCTCATCTGTCCAGGTTTCTTCATTCTTCAGGTGATCATGTAGCAATAATAATAATTGAAAGCAAAAGAAAAAAAAAAAAAAAAAAAAGAAGATAATTATCGGTCTTTTCTGTTCCAAAAACTAGCTTATTTGAGTAAACTTAACACAGAGGACAACATTGAGTTGGAAGTACCTTGCTTTGACGTTGAATAGCTCAGTTCAGCCACTGTCTTTAGCAGGTGAAGATTAATTTCACTTATCTATTCACTGTCCTTACAATGGTAAGATTTGAAAACAGCTTTTCAAGACTTTCATTTTGGCATGGGTGTTTGATAAAAGCTTGAGAATAAATTCAACTTATGAGCTACGAACTTGAAGAAAAAAAGCTAAACTATGATGAAGAAATGCGGCCAAAGCTATTCTTTGGAGTATTTGGTCTGAAAGGAACCGAAGAAAAAAAAGATAGATGGGACTTTGGAAAGAATTTGCATATATTTTTTGAGATCCAGAAACAAAACATTCAAGTGTAGAAACCTCTACCTAACAGACGCGTTTTAAAACCATGAGGCTGACGGCGATACGTAACGAGCCAAAGCCGACAATATCTGCTAGTGATGAATTTAGACTGTTACAAATAGTATCAAAGCCAGACATCGGGCGGTGTGCCAGCGAGGATGCTGGCCCCAGAGGAGGTGGATTGTGGGATCCCACGTCAGTTGAAAAGGGAAACGAAACATTCCTTATAAGAGTGTGGAAACTTTTCTCTAACAAACACATTTTAAAATCATGAAACTGACCGCAATACATAGCGAGCCAAAGCAGTAGTAGGAAATTTGGGCTATCTGTCAAGTCCATTTTCATTCTACAAATGTAATCAATTTTATTTTTTTGGGGTAATGTTCAATTAATTGTTGATTAGTGGATGGGTTGTTTTTTTTTTTTGTTCTTCCATGGGGACTTTTCTTGCTAGCGTTAACTTGAAGAGATCCCTCTGCGTTTGGTTTTTCCTTTTTATTTGCATAGACTTAGTCCTTATGCTTTTAATGATATTATGGATAAGTTTTTGAGTAAAACATTTTATTAAAAATTAGATCAAAAAGCAACTTATGCATAAAATATGGACACTTCTGTAATTACAAGGTTTAAACCATATACAAAGAAGTAAAACAATGAAAAAAATAATAACAGAAAGTTTAGGAAATGAAGGCTCTTATCGGGAGATGGTAAGACTTTGTTTAATGAAACCAAAACCCAACAATTTTGGGCCAAAGACCCCCAAAAGAATCCATGGCTAAAAAGCACCAGGTGTGCACCTCACATAGAGGTGAAGCACAATTCTCTTGCTTGAGGGTGATTTATGCCAAGTCATACTTTAAATCATTGCAAGAATCCAAAGCCATATTATCTCAAGAATGTATCAATTTTTGTATAGCTTTCTCCTCCAAAAACATTAGGCTAAGCATAATTCATTTCATATATATTGTCATCCACATTTACAATCATCATTATTATTATTTTCTAAGGACAATTCGTACAAAAGACTATGGAAAAAGAGATCAACCTAAAGAAAAGGAGCCACCAGAACAGAAAAAGTTATTGCAGAAGCTGTATATTGAAAGGATGAAGAGTCTCGCTTAGGTGCCTTGCTTTGATCAATGGAAGTGGTCAATGTAGTAAAGGTCCATTTTACAGGTTCTTTGCTAATGAAATTTCTTATGTGGAAGGTTGGGTGGCTAAGGTCCAAGGAGCTGAATGAAGAGTCATGTTATTTTCTTTTTTTTTTTAAAAAAAAAAAAAAGGAGAAGAAAAAAAGAGTGATGCAGAAGATAAATAGATTCAAGTTTTGATTTTGAGTTATTAGCATCCAGATTCAGCTGGTTCAGTTAGTTTGTATGAAAGGGTTTGGTTTAGATCAACAAAAAGATGGAAAAGAAAGGCCAGAAAAAAGAAGGAAAGATTAGAAATGAAGAGGAGAAGCATGGTTGCAGATGGTGGGATGTTCTCTTGAGTTTTTAAGGGCTTAGCTTTCAAAGTTTTAATTATCTAGAGTGTAGTATCAAGATGATTTCAGAGGATGTATGCGTTGACGCTGGTCCTTTGCAGAAAATGGTGAAGTTGTGGCATTAAAGTGAGATCTGTTGAGGTCCTAAGTGGAAATAGACTAAAGGTAATGCAATATTCATGTAGTAGCCCAAGCCGAATACGTATTGCCATCAGCCTCACGATTTTAAAACGCATCTACTAGGGAAAGGTTTCCACACCCTTATAAGGAATGTTTCGTTCCCCCTTTCCAACAAATGTGGGATCTCACAATCTACCCCCCTTGGGAGCCCAACGTCCTCACTGGCATACCGCCAGGTGTCTGGCTGTAATACTATTTGTAAAAGCCCAAGCTCACCGCTCGCAGATATTGTTTGCTTTGGTCCGTTACGTATCACCGTTAGCCTCACGGTTGTAAAACGTGTTTGCTAGGCAGAGGTCTCCACACCCTTATAAGAAATACTTCGTTCCCCTCTCCAACCGACGTGGGATCTCACAATTCTAAAATTTTGAAGAAGCATCGAAAGGAAGCTGGGTTAATTCTCAATGGGTGATTCTTAAGTTGGAGATTGTCTTGTCTTCAAGCTTCATTGTCACAATAAGAAGAGTATTTTAGTAATTTTTAAGTGCTTAAGGCTTATGGGTGGGGTCTGCATTATTATTCTTTTTTATTGGAAACATGACATTACATTAGAACAGTGAATATACAAAAGAGGGGGGAAAGAACCAGCCCCCAAAGTTAAAGAAGATTACAGAAAAGCTCTTCAATTAGCCAAGAAATCCAAAAATAAATAGTTACAAGAGATTGTTAAGCCTACATCCATAAAAGAAGAGAAATTTTGGTCTTCTCCCACAAATATTCATTGGTTTCTTCCAATCCAAGTGCACCATAGAAAGTTCAAATAAAGTTGAGCCAAAAACATCGGCCTTGATTAATAAGAAGAGAAAAGGCTGCTGATTGAAAAGCAAGTGTAGAAAGTTAGAAAGCTCTAAAGAATTTCCGATGGTTTGAGCACATCCATGAGAGTCGAGCTTAACACCATTACAAAAAGAACCGAAATGAGCACGAGTAGAAAAGTTATCATTAACAAAAGGTGTGCTTATTAATAACAATTGGAAGGCCCCACTGCCCCTAGACTGATTTGTTCCACCTTTTGTTAGATTGTATGTATAGTTTCTTAGTTAAGAAGAGAAAAAAAAAACGAAGTGCAGAAAGGTTTTGTAGGCTTCAGTTAGAATATAAGGCTATTCAGCTTAGAATATAAGGCTATTCAGCATCAAAGACACGGTAATCCTCTCTACTAGCTTCACTGTAGTTTGCAATAGCTTACGCCATGAGGCTGTAGCCTTGGGTCGGAGTTCAGATGTTGCTATGGAAACTAAAGATTGTTGTTATTCATTGGTGAAGGAGAGAAAGATTAGTGATTAGCTTCACTGTAGTTTGCGATGGCTTACGCTATGACGGTTGAGCTTTGTGCGACACTTTGAGTGGTAGGGATGTCCTTTTTCTGTTTCGTTTGGTTTGTATTGATCTCAATAGGTCTGTTGGATGGTTTGAATTTTTCTTGTAAGTTTTTGTCTCTAGATTGGTTTTTTATTTGCTTCTTTTGGGAACCTTGTACAACTTTCTTCAGAGAAAATTCTGTTTCCTTGGAAGAAAACAAAAGTTACAGAGAAAGGGCTCCAAATTACAGTTGTGTTCTTCTTTATATAGCCAAGTGACCACCTAGAATTGTTGCTTCCCAGCACATGGAACATTCTAAAAGCCCTTTCCTAGTATAACAGTCAAAAGCTTATCATTTTCTCCCAATGGAAAAAACAATTTAACCCAAACAACAAAACAAAAGCGTTCAATTTCCTTAGAAGATGAAACCGTTAATTGACGAGAACCAATCAATCAATCAATCAATCAATCAATAAAACCCTTTCGGAGTTCAGAATTACACCAGAGATTCAGTACTTCGGACGTAACAAATGAAGAAAGTAACAAAAACCAAAAATGTACATTAACATTCTGCGATCCAGAGAATAAAAAGGAAGCAATCAAATCACAATACGCTTCACAATAGACAAACATTCCAACCAGAATGAAATCTTTGAACTCAAAATCAAATGACGAAGAAAGTAAACACAAAGAAAGCCGTAGAACTGAGAAGAAGGACTTACCAGAAACTAAGAGGTCGGCGTTCGGATCCTTATTGATCGGAGCTGAAATAGAACTTCTGGAAGAGAAACTCCTGAGGCCCCGAAGAGCAACCGAGGCCGCGGATTTCATAGCCATAATTCAAGGTACTTTGAGTTTCTTCATATAATCAAAACGAAATGTAAGGTTACAGAAATCACAGCCATGAAATCGAAAGCATAAGAATCTACACTTGCAATGAAGAAACGAAAGGGAAAGAAAATTAGAGAATAATACCTCAAAGAGATGAGATCGCGAAGAAAGCAAAGAAAAATACGACGGCCGGAGAGGGTTTTGTGGCTTTCGGCTGCCGCTGCTCGCCAGATCCAGAGACGAGGACTAGGAAGAAGTAATGGACTGAGTGAATGTTAGACCGGTTTTCTCTGGGTTTTTTACCAAACAGAAAACCGATCCGATTTTTTTCAAATACTTAAACAAAACCGGGTTTTTTTTTTTTTTTTTTTTTTTCAAATACAATTTTGTGTTTTGGAATAATTAATACATTTATTTGATATAAATTGAATTTTAAAAATTATGAAATAAGCCTAAAACTTAATTTAAAATTTTTCGGACTTATTTGGAAGGTTAAATTAAAATTCATATATTTATTAAAACTAATAAAAAATTTATTAAAGTATAAAAAATTAATACATTATTTATAAACTAGAATATAAACAAATTTTATAAATTTATTAGGGTGAATCTTTTATAATTAATATATTTTATACCTTAAATTAAATTTTTTTAATTAGAAAAATTTAACATAGTGAATGGGGGAATATCTCAAAAGAGATATCTTTTTTAAATATAAATTAATTTATTTTAATATATTAGATATTAAAATCATTAATATTATATATAATATATTATATATTATATTTATTTAAATTATATTTAAATAGCATAAAATATTGTCATTCTAATTTCAAATATTTTTTTTTTATATTTTAATTTGTCTATGATACAAGAATTATTTTAATTCTATTAAATATTAGTTTTAACGCTTCATGCTACAGTGATGATCATATGATGTATGATGATGTTTTACAATGTGTTAATGATGACGATGCATGCTAAAGTGATGGTCATAGGTTGATGGTGATACGTAATGCGCCAAAGTGGACAATATCAGCTAGTGGTGGGCTTGATCTGTTACAAATGGTATTAGAGCTAGACACTAGGCGGTGTGCCAACGAAGATGCTGGCCCCTAAGGGGTGGATTGTGAGATCCCAGATCAGTTGGAGAAAAGATTAAACATTTCTTATTAGAGTGTGGAAACATCTCCCTAATAGACTGCCAGCGAGGATACTAGAAAACCTCTCTATAGTAGATGCATTTTAAAACGGTGAGACTGATGGCGATATGTAACGAGTCAAAGCAGACAACATTTACTAATGGTGGGCTCTCAATTATAAATAACTGGCTAGAGTAGCTTAATTGGTTAGAGCGTGTGTTATAATTTTTAGTTCTTTTTAGGGTAGCTTCGACTAGTTGAAAAAAGATACAACTTCAACCATATAATTAGCATCCAAATCATATTTTAATATTGACGTTGTCTTCTTCTTGATGATGTTGAACGCCACGTTTCTGGATAGTGTCAACCGGATCAACCCTAAGACTTATCGATCCTTGAGCTTCCACTACTTCGTGGTCGTGGTCGTGGTCAACCGGTTCATGAAGATCTTTCTGGTAAAGATAATCTTCAATCTCCATCTTCCATAAACTGAAATCGAATCCATCGAACTTCTCAATTCCAGTTTGTGAACTTTTTATCTTCACAGATCGTGGTGAATTTTGCCTAGCTCTGATACCAGTTGTTAGGATCGCACAACAATGCACACACTCGATCTAGATGAACACAAAGAAAGAAAAGAGAAAATGCAAAGAGAACTCATGGCTAAAGAATTTGTATTGATGACTTCAGTAAGAAAGAATATAGAAAAGTACATTTTCAACCCTATACCTAAGGGATATATATAGTTTAGTTTATTTACCATATATAACCATTACTGTATATAACTATCTACCGTATATAGTTTTCTAGTATACAAAGCTATTTATTATTTATGACAATTTACTTTATATGTCATAGTATATAACTTTACTATGTATAATCGTTGACTAAGCTAGAAATAAGTAGCAGACTCCATAACCTAACAATCCAAAACCACGAACTCACACCTACAACAACCAAATCCGACAATGAAACGCTTGGTTCACGACACGAAAAAGATCACCGACAATCCCACATATACAAGAGGTAAGCTTTATACGTTTGAATAACGTCGTGTGTCGTCGGAAACTAGATTCAATTTTTAGGTTTTAAGAAGCTCATAGATCTGTCGTTTTAGGCATCTACAAGCAACGAGACTTCGTGGAAAGAGTTAGAGGAGGAAAATGATGAGAAAAAACTTTGGAAATAGCCGTAGAGAGAAGAGAGAAGAAAACCAAAAAATAGCGTTGAGTCAGGCGAAGAAGACGAATCAGTCGGATCCATATTCGAATCCGAATCTTGGTCAGACTCAAACCCACAACCCACTACCAATCCATTGGTTCAGCCCAACACACGCTCACGACCCAATTATAATAGCCAACCCAACCCAACCCAACGTCTACCGCCTAACTCAACAGCCCAGCACCCGCGATCCCACGTCTGCCTATCCAACCCGCAATGCCTGCAGCCCAAAACCTGACAGTCCATGGCGAAGCCCAATTACCTAAGACCCACCTGCAATAGCTCAGCACCCAGGCCGCGACCTAGTAATCGACACTTGAACCGCGCCTCGACCCAATTTAGCCTGCACACGCGTCAGAGTCTTATTGCGCCACGCGTCAACTTGCAGCAAAAAGAACCCCTTGGCTTCATTGCTCAGCTTGGCTGCGCATAGTCCTTAGGCTTAAAACACTCGGTTTGGCAATTCTGACACCGACCCCTACGTTTTCTACCCTCCCATAGTTGATTTGACCATAATTAAGATAAATAAGACCAGTATGATGCACTGTTTAATCAATTCAGGTTAAACTACATTATAAATGTGAAATGTTAATGAAATGAAATGAACGCTTTAATAGGAAACGACAACCGGTAACGTTTGGAGCAACTTCGAGGAACGAAAGCTTAATAAATCCGAAAGTAGAGAAATGCCGGTTAAGACCAACCAAGTAATTAGTGTTACTATAGGATAGTGTAACGACCCTAAATTTCCACATATCTAGAGTCGCCACTAACGTCTCATGCTCATCTTTAATGCAAAATATAACTCTAAGAATGCTCATCTTTATTAGCGAAAAAGTTTAAAACTTCAGAATACGTTAAAACATTAGAAAACACTGTCGGACTTGTGTGTTTCAAACATCATGCTGGAGTTCAAAATAAGATAAAACAATTACAAATTAAATAATTTAAATAAATGAGATGCAAACACCCTATCCTAACCAAGACAAGGAATTTTAAATATGCAACTATCCTATACATGCGCCCCAGCCTTTGATTACAATGTCACCGTCAACCGTACATGAGCGCCTCGCCTTTACCTAAAAAAACAATATGTACTTTTGGCAATTTTCAACCAAGTTTGATTTTGGTAAGATAACTAAAATTTAAATAATTGAAAAAGAGATGTAAAATAACTTTTCTATCTAAAAGAAAAGGAGATCTAACTTACCAAACTTTTCTATCTCTTGACAGAAGACCATTTCCAATTTTTCTCTCCCAAAATCTGCTATCTTTCTTTTGTTTGTTTAAGGATAATTCTTTCACTCTCTTTTGCTTATTATTTATATCTAAACATCACCCTTTATTGAAAAGGTAAAAGATCTAAATAAAAAGTTCTGATATGATATAACAACCCAACGACAAGGGTGTAGTAGATGTTATTCATTTTCGCTAGCCATTAGACTAACACACCTACAAGGACCAAGCTCGACGTTGAAACGCTTGGTTCACGACACGCAAAAGACCACTGACGATCCCACATACATGAGAGGTAAGCTTTATACGCTTGAATAACGTCGTGTGTCGTTGGAATCCAGATTCAATTTTTAGGTTTTAAGAAGCTCATAGTTGTGTCATTTTGTGCATCTACAAGCCATGAGATTTTGTGGGAAAGAAGCAGAGAGTCCAATAAAGAGTTAGAGGAGGAAAACGATGAGGAAGAACGTCGAAAATAAATGCAGAGAGGAGAGAGATGAGAAATAGAAAATTGCGCTGAGTTGGTCGAAGAAGACGAATTAGTCGGATCAAGATACGAATCTTGATCTGGGTCAGACTCAAACCCACAACCCACTTGACAAACACATCGAATGGATCACCAAACTTTTCATAATACCTCCGTTTGACCATTTGACAAACACGTCGAATGGATACCAAACTTTTAGACCGCATGTAGGGAGTGACACTGATTTAGTTGGCCACTCTCCAGCCATTTTTAGGATAATTTATATTTAAATAGGAAATCTGAATATTAAATTTTTAAGCGCAGTTAAAATTTCAGCTTCTCTCTGTTATTTTTAAGCATTTTATTTTTTTCTTCCAACAACCTCTTGTTGAAGATTTCCTCTCACCGATAAGAAGGATTTCCCTGGCTGATTATCGAAACAGCGTCAACGGCTTCATAGCTCAGCTTTGTTGCGCGTATTCTTTAGGCTTAAAACGCTCGGTTTGAAAATTCTAATACCGACCCCAAAGTTTTTTACCCTCCCGGAGCTAATTTGACCATAATTAAGATAAATAAGGCTACTATGATGCACTATTTCATGAATTCAAGTTAAACAACATTATAAATGTGAAATGTTAATAAAATGAAATGAATGCTATAATAGGAAATGAAATGAATGCTATAATAGGAAACGACAACCAGTAACGTTTGGAGCAACTTTGAGGAACGAAGGCTTAGCAAATCTGAAAGTAGAGAAACGCCGGCTAAGGAGGAACGAAAGCTTAGCAAATCCGAAAGTAGAGAAACGCCGGCTAAGGCCAACCAAGTAAGTAGTCTTGCTATAGGATAGGCTCTGCAATTGTTTGATTTACAACGAAATGTGCTCGTGCAACTAGGCACGTGTCCTTTATGCTTTATTAATATGATGTATGATGATGTGTATGAGTTATACAATGATGACGATGGATGCTAAAATGATGATCATAGTTTAGCTTTTTTTCTTCACCCTATAATTTTAATTGTGTCAGAAGTGGAATTTGAACCCACGCCTCTTACGAGGACCAAAACTTGAGTCTGGCGCCTTAGACCACTCGACCATCTTGACTACTTTTTGATAAATCCCACATTGGTTGAAGAGGGGAATGAACCATTCTTTATAATGGTGTGGAAACCTCTCACTAATAGACGCGTTTTAAAACTGTGAGGCTGACGACGATCCATAACAGGCCAAAATAGAAGATATGTGCTAGTGATTGGAGAGGGTGAGGAAGCATTTCTTTTAAGGGTGTGGAAAAATCTTCCTGCTAGATGCATTTTAAAATCGTGAGGCTGGTGGTGATACGTAATGCACCAAAGTGGACAATATCTGTTAACGATGGGCTTGAGATGTTATAAATGATAGCAGAGCTAGTCATCAAGTAGTGTGCCAGCGAAGTTGCTGGGCCCCTAAGGGGGTAGATTGTGAGATTCCAGATGGTTGGAGAGATGAAACATTTCTTATAAGGGTGTGGAAACCTCTCCTTAGTAGACCGCCAATGAGGACGCTGAAAAACCTCTATATAGTAGAGGCATTTTAAAATCGTGAGGCTGACGACGATATGTAACAAGTCAAAGCAGACAACATCTACTAGTGGTGAGCTTGGACAATTTTAAATAACTGTCTTGAATAGCTCAGTTGGTTAGAGCGTGTGGCTGTTAACTACAAGGTTGGAGGTTCAAAAATATTATTGTCTTACATTTTCTGTCGAATCATAACCCTTGAATTGCGTCGAAATTTGAGCCCAATTCTTTACCAATCAAGTGTTCCTTAGGAGGGAGTGTCTTAAAGCTTTACCCTTGTCGTGAAGATTTTTATGGTAAAAATAATATAATCTTCAATCTCCATCTTCCATAAACCGAAATTGGATCATCGAACTTCCCAGTTCCAATCTTTGAACTTTCTATCTTCACAGATCGTGACAAATTTCGCCTAGCTCTGATACCAGTTGTTAGGATCGCACGGCAACGCATTCCACCACTGCTTCGTGTTCATGATATCATGCTTTACCTTCACAGATCGTAGCAAATTTCGCCTAGCTCTGATACCAGTTGTTAGGATCGCACGACAACGCACACACTCGATCTAGAAGAAACTACAAGACTACCAGTTGTTAGGATCGCATGGCAACGCATTCCACCACTGCTTCACAATGCACACACTCGATCTAGAAGAAACTACAAGACTACCAGTTGTTAGGATCGCACGGCAACGCATTCCACCCATGCTTCATGTTCATGATATCATGCTTTACCCCTACAGGGGTTTGTGAAGATCTTTCTGGTAAAAATAATCTTCAATCTCCATCTTCTATAAACCGAGATCGGATCGCTTCATGTTCATGATATCATGCTTTACCACAACAGGGGTTTGTGAAGATCTTTCTTGTAAAAATAATCTTTAATCTCCATCTTCCATAAATCGAGATCGGATCGCTTCGTGTTCATGATATTATGCTTTACCCCCAACAGGGGTTCGTGAAGATCTTTCTGGTAAAAATAATCTTCAATCTCCATCTTCCATAAACCGAAATCGGATCCATCGAACTTCTCAATTACAATCTTTGAACTTTCCATCTTCACAGATCATGGCAAATTTCGCCTAACTCTAATACCAGTTGTTAGGATCGCACGACAACGCACACACTCGATCCAAAAGAAAATGCAAGACTCTACCTAATATATTTATAGAGTTTAGTTTAGTTTACTATATATAGTTTTACCAAAGATAACCATTTACTATATATAACTATCAACCATATATAGCTTTACTGTTTACTGTTCTTTTGACCATAGGTAGCTACTTACGGCTTATAACAATTTACTTTATTTGTTATATATATATTTTCTTTGACTAAGCTATAAATGCGCAAGGGACTCCATAACGTACAATCCAAAATTCCATTGGTTCGGCCCAACACAAGCTCAAGACCCAATTATAATAGCCAACCCAACCCAATGTCTGCAGCCTAGCTCGGCAGCCCAGCACCTGCGATCCCACGTCTGCCTATCCAACCCGCAACGCCTGCAACCCAAAACTCGAAAAGTCCATGGCGAAGCCCAATTACCTAAGACCCACCTACAACAGCCCAACAACCACGCCGCGATCCAGCAATCGACACTTGACTCGTGCCTCGACCCAATTTAGCCTGCACACGCGTCAGCGCCTTATTGCGCCACGCGTCAACTTTCAGCAAAAAGAACCCCTCGGCTTCATAGCTCAGCTTGGCTGTGCATAGTCCTCAGGCTTAAAACGCTAGGTTTGGCAATTTTGACACCGACCCGTACGTTTTTTACCCAATCGGAGCTTATTTAACCATAATTAAGATAAATATTGCTAGTATGATGCACTATTTCATGAGTTCAAGTTAAACTACATTATAAATGTGAAATGTTAATGAAATGAAATGAATGATATAATAGGAAACGACAACAGGTAACGTTTGGAGCAACTTCGAGGAACGAAAGCTTAGCAAATTTGAAAGTAGAGAAACGTCAGCTAAGGCCAACCAAGTAAGTAGCCTTACTATAGGATATGCTAGGCAATTGTTTGATGTATGACGATACGATGACGTTTTATGATGATTATGAAGTGTTGATGATGACAATGTATGCTACAAGGATGATCATAGTTTAGCTTTTTCTTCACTCTCTTTTGCTTATTATTTATTGTAATTAAATTCGAAAAGAGGTAAAATAGTTAAGAAGTTCATATCATTTTATGATATAACCACCCAACTTGAGTTTGGCCCCTTGGACCACTCGGCCATCCTGACTACCAATTAATAGATCCCACATTGGTTGGAGAAGGGAATGAATCATTCCTTATAATGGTGTGGAAACCTCTCACTAATTGACGTGTTTTAAAACTGTGAGGCTGACGACGATGCATAACAGGCCAAAATGGAATATATCTACTAGCGATTGGAGAAGGTGAGGAAGCATTTCTTTTAAGGGTGTGGAAAAATCTTCCTAATAGACGCATTTTAAAACCGTGAGGCTGGTGGTGATACGTAAGGCACCAAAGTGGACAATATCTGCTAATGGTGGGCTTGAGATATGGTATCAGAGCTAGTCACTAGGCGGTGTGCCAGTGAAGACGCTGGGCCTCCAAGGGGGTGGATTGTGAAATTCCAGATCGGTTGGAAAGAAGATGAAACATTTCTTATAAGGGTGTGGAAACCTCTTCCTAGTAGACTGCCAGCGAGGACGCTGGAAAACCTCTCCATAGTATATGCGTTCTAAAACCGTGAGGCTGACGGCTATACATAACGAGCCAAAGCAGATAACATCTACTAGTGGTGGTTTCGAAAAATATTAAATAATTGGCTGGAATAGCTTAGTTGGTTAGAGCATGTGGCTGTTAACCACAAGGTCGGAGGTTCAAACCCTCCTTCTAGCGATGGTGTTTGAGTGTTCCTTACTAGTTATAAGAGGTATCTAAATTGGTATATATAATTGCTCTATAAAACTTTCTACCATATATAGCTTTTTACTATACAAACCTTTTATAATCTTTGAACAAAAGACAATTTACTGTATATCTCATTTAGCATATATAGCTTTTTATAATGGTTGACTAAGCTATCAATAAGCAGCATACTCCATGACCTAACAATCCAAAACCACGAACTCACACCTACAATGACCAGACTCGACGTTGAAACGCTGGTTCACGACACGTAAAAGACCACCGATGATCCCACATACACGAGATGTAAGCTTTATACGCTTGAATAACGTCATGTGTCGTCAGAATCCAGATTCAATTTTTCGAGATGTAAGCTTTATACGCTTGAATAACGTCATGTGTCGTCAGAATCCAGATTCAATTTTTAGGTTTAAAGAAGATTATAGATGTGTCGTTTTAGGCATCTACAAGCCACGAGACTTCGTGAAAGAGAAGTAGAGAGTCCAATAAAGAGTTATAGGAGGAAAACGATGAGAAAGAACTTTAGAAATGTTGGGTTTTATGTTATAAAACTCATAGTTTGTAAACAAAAACATATTCTATTTTCAATAAAGTTATTATTGATGTTTATTGGGTAAAGATTGTTCTTGAATAAAGTAAATTTTACGATCATCAATCTAAATCCAATAAACTAAGAACACTCTAGCTATAGTATGATTACTTGAACTATACATAGAGACATAAGAGTGGATCAAGTTTAAGTATATAGTCAAAATGATCTATAGTATAGGGATAAGGCTGAGTACCTTATCCTGGAGACACTATGGATGCGGCCCACTTTTGTATATGATATAAACAATGCGATCACTAAATTGTACATGTGGAGACATGTGAGTGGGGGCGTCCTATGCAATGAGTATTGCATAAAATCTAACCATGAAGAAAATCACTCTCACTTTATAGTGTCGTTTACTGTTGAGACTAATTTTTTCATTTGATGACCAAGGTAACCCAATTTTAATCCTGAGTTAACTATGAATTCCTATTTATTCGGAATTATCCTTAGATTTACATGAGTGAGAGTGACTCGAGTTCGCCGACTCAATTAGCCTCCCATTTCAGGGGTAAGACTAGGTGAATAGCCGGGGACATAGGGTGCAAGATGGAATTTACTCCTACCCGCTTTTAGGGATAGTAGAGAGGTTGTTCCCTTAAGTATTAACTCTAGGTCTTGAACAAGAGGCCCCACCCTCTCATTGGCCTGAGAGGGATTCGGTTTAGTGGTTGGACCACAAACCAATTGTTCATTAGAGGATCAGTGGGACATAAGAAACAAGTAGTAATTTCAGGGGTAAAACGGTAAATTGACCCATCTGTAGTTACGAACCACTCGTGAAAAATTGACTTACTAATCATGGTTATATCAAATGGACAGAAAAATATCTATAGTGATGGGAGTGCAACTACTAGGCTATAGTGAAGTGTCCTAGTAGTTAACGAATGTTAGTTAACAAGGTTAATGAGTTTAGCTGGTTAATCTCGGAGCGTTGGAGCCTATGATCGATCTATAGGTCCATTAGGTCCCCTTGCTAGCTCATATCAAACTAAACCATAGAACAATGTGACGAATGAGTTCGAAGTGTTCGAATTCAAATTAGAGAATACGCGCTAAATATATATGATATATTTAACCGCATTTTTGTTTTAATTACGAATTTAACAAAAAGAGAGAACTGGTGATATTTAAATAAGATTTAAATATTTCAATTATGAATAGGGATTCATAATCAATATGTGCTGAAATTTGAATTACTGTTAAATATTAATTAAATTGTTTAATTAATCATTTAATATTACTTTAATTTGAAATTAATTGTTGAATTAAAACAGAAAAAGTCAAAAGGTTGACTTCGCTTAATGGAAAAATCCATGTTTGAGTGCGTGGAATATTGAGTGTCAATATATGGTTTAACCAAACTTGCATGTTTGTCACATAATCCCACAAATTTGAGTGAAATTTTGAGTGTCAAAATTTGGTAATCTCAAATTTGCATGAGCCTTCATATTTAACTCTCTCTTCACATATACTAAATCCCTTCCAAGTTTACTCACTCAACGGATTTCACAATCCTGTTCTAAGGCCGGAGAATAGTAGGGAATGTTAAGTCACTCAACGGATTCCACAATCCTGTTCTAAGGCCGGAGAATAGTAGGAAATGTTAGGATCGCACAACAACGCACACGCTCGATCTAGATGAACACAAAGAATGAGATAGAGAAAATTGCAAGGAGAACTTTGGCTAAAAGAATTTTTTTATTGATGACTTCATGTATGTACAACAAGAGAGAGTACGAAGAAAAGAAAGTACATCTCAAAGCTCTACTGGACGGGATATATATAGTTCAATTTACTATATATAGCTTTACCAGATTTAACCATCTACTATATATAGCTATTTAATATATATAGCTTTACCCGATTTAACCATCTACTATATATAGCTTTACCCGATTTAATCATCTACTATATATAGCTATTTACCATATATAGTTTTACCGGATATAGCTTTACCAAATATAGCTTTACCGGATATAACCGTTGACCAAGCTATAAATAAGCATCAGGCTCCATAATCTAACAATTCTCTCACTTGGAGACTGATCTAGTCAACCAAGAATTTCATTCTCAAACGACCATGAGCATCTTCATGGTCTTCATGGCACCATATCAATTGAGGCTTTGCACAACCACAATATTCCAACATCAACACATTTTCATCAAAGATCACATCACAGTGTCTTAGGATTTTCATTTTTTTCTCATCCCAAAACCTGTACCCGAACATGTCAGAGCCATAGCCTATGAAGTAGCATTTCACAGCCTTAGCATCAAGCTTATCTCTCTTCTCTGGATCAACATGAACATACGCAGTACAACCAAAGGTTCTCAAGTGAGAGTACTTGAGTTCTTTTCCTGTCCATACTTCTTCGGGCAATTTGAACTTCAAGGGTACTGACGGCCCTCTATTAATCAAATATGCTGCTGTGTTCACAGCATCAGCCCAGAATGTCTTTGGCAGTCCAGAATGAATCCTCATGCTTCTTGCTTGCTCATTCAATGTTCTGTTCATCATTTCTGCAATACCATTTTGTCTTGCCTTACTGGGAATTGTTCTTATTAATCTAATTCCCTCAACTACACAAAATGTTATAAACTCTGATTTGTTGTACTCTCCTCCATTGTCAGACCTCAGGCATTTGATCTTCAAGCCGGTTTGATTTTCAACTTCAGCTTTCCACTTCTTGAAGGTGGTAAACACATCTGACTTGTGTTTCAGAAAGTAAACCCATACCTTCCTGCTGAAGTCATCGATGAAGGTGACATAATACCTTGATCCACCAAGTGATGAAACTGGAGATGGTCCCCAGACATTTGTATGGACCATTTCCAACCGCATTTTCTTCGGTTCTCTGACAGCCTTTGTGAAACTAACTCGTTTCTGTTTGCCCATAACGCAGCTCTCACAAAGACCCATATCAACAGATTTTAAGCCTCCTAAAGCTCATTTCGCTGTCAGCATCTTCATTCCTTTGACGCTCATATGTCCAAGTCTATTGTGCCATAGACTTGAATTGGAAGCACTCTCAGCAGCAGCAGTCATGTTTATACACTCTGCAGTAGTGTATAAGGTTCCGAATTTTGTGCCACGTGCAACAACCATGGCGCTCTTCTCAATCTTCCATGAACTCTTTCCAAACTCTGCTGCATAGCCTGTGCTATCCAACTGACCAATAGAGATCAGGTTCTTCTTGAGACTAGGAATGTATCTGACATCTTGTAATGTCCACTGATTTCCTGCTGGAGTTTGTATGGAGACATCTTCCTTTCCTTCAATCTCCAAGGTTTTGTTGTCGGCAAGATACACCTTCCCGAAATTTCCTGATTTGAAATTTCGAAACAATTCTTTACTTGGAGACGAATGGAACGATGCACCTGAATCCAAAATCCAGGATTCAGCTGGGCTGTCCACACTAAGGATTAAAACATCCTCAGCATCTTCTGTTGTATATATAGAATCATCATCATCTTCAGATTTATGATTCTGCTTCTTCTTCAGTTTTGTACAATCTGTCTGAAAGTGTCCTTTTCCCCCACAGCTCCAACACGTTACGTTGGGTTTGTTTGGAGATTTTCCCCGATTCTTTGATTTTGAACGTCCATGTTTGTTTGAGCTCTTTGATTTGCTTCTTCCCCATCGATCAACACTGAGAGCATTGCCTGATGAATCTCCAGTTTCCCGTTTGCGAATACTTTCGCTGAGAACTACATCTCGAATTTCATCAAACTTTAGTTTATCAGATCGTCGGGAACTGCTGATTGCGGCAACAACAGTATCCCATGACTCGGGTAAGGATGACATCAAAATCAACGCTTTAATTTCATCTTCGAAATTAATTTCCACCGAACTCAGTTGACTTATGATCATATTGAATTCATTTATATGATCAGCAACACGTCCATCTTCAGACATCTGCAGATTGAACAATCTACGCATCAAATACACCTTGTTCATAGCCGACGGTTTTTCATACATATTTGACAGCGCCTTCATCAGATCTGACGTTGTCTTCTCCTCGATGATGTTAAACGCCACGTTTCTGGATAGCGTCAACTGGATCATCCCTAAGGCTTGTCGATCCTTGAGCTTCCACTGTTCTGTGGTCATGGTATCCGGCTTCACCCCCAACAGAGGTTCGTGAAGATCTTTCTGGTACAGATAATCTTCAATCTGCATCTTCCAGAAACCGAAATTGGATCCATCGAACTTCTCAATTCCAATCTTTGAACTTTTCATCTTCACAGATCGTGGTGAATTTCGCCTAAGCTCTGATACCAGTTGTTAGGATCGCACAACAACGCACACGCTCGATCTAGATGAACACAAAGAATGGGATAGAGAAAATTGCAAGGAGAACTCTAGCTAAAAGGATTTTTTTATTGATGACTTCAGGTATGTACAACAAGAGAGAGTACAAAGAATAGAAAGTACATCTCAAAGCTCTACCGGACGGGATATATATATAGTTCAATTTACTATATATAGCTTTACCAGATTTAACCATCTACTATATATAGCTATTTAATATATATAGCTTTACCCGATTTAACCATCTACTATATATAGCTTTACCCCATTTAACCATCTACTATATATAGCTATTTACCATATATAGTTTTACCGGATATAGCTTTACCAAATATAACTTTACCGGATATAACCGTTGACCAAGCTATAAATAAGCATCAGGCTCCATAACCTAACAGGGAAGACACTAGTGGTGGTTTGAAACCGGTTCGTGAGGAAAAAGAAATTTGAACTACAGAAGTTTAGTACCACTCCTTGAGTTTTAATGCTTATGAACATGCTAGCTAATTTACTATAATTGATGTACTTTGAGTGCCTAAGATCCAAATTGATTCCGCATGTGTTATATTAACACCATCAAGACATAAGCTGTAGAGAGGAGAGAAATAAAAACTAGAAAATTGCGTTGAGTCAGGCGAAGAAGACGAATCTGTCAGATCTAGATCCGAATCCAGATGTGGGTCAGACTCAAACCAACAACCCACTGTCAATCCATTGGTCCGGTCCAACACACGCTCACGACCCAATTATAATACCCAACCCAACCCATTGTTTGTAGCTCAGCTCAGCGGCTTAGCACCCGCGATCTCACGTCTGCCCATCCAACCTGCAACGCTTGTAGCCCAAAACCTGATAGTCCATGGCGAAGCTCAATTACCTAAGACCCACCTACAATAGCCCAACACCCATGTTGCGATCCAACAATCGTCCCTTGACCCGCGCCTCGACCCAATTTACCTGCAAACGCGTCAGCGCCTTATTGCGCCACACGTCAACTTGCAGCAAAAAGAACCCCTCGGCTTCATAGCTCAACTTGGTTGCACCTAAGATCCAAATTTCTTCTGCATGTGTTATATTAACACCATCAAGAAATAGCCCCAGAGAGGAGAAAGATGAAAACCATAAAATTGTGTTGAGTTGGGCGAAGAAGACGAATCCGTCGGATCTAGATCCAAATCCGAATTTGGGTCAGACTCAAACCCACAACCCATTGCCAATCCATTGGTTCGGTCCAACACATGCACACGACCCAATTATAAAAGCCAACCCATCCCAACGCCGGAGCCTAGCTCAGCAGGCCAGCACCCGCGATCCCACGTCTGCCCACCCAACCCGCAATGCCTGCAGCCCAAAACCTGACAGTCCATGGCGAAGCCCAATTACTTAAGACCTACATGCAATAGCCCAGCACCCAGACTGCACACGCGTCAGCGCCTTATTGCGCCACACGTCAACTTGCAGCAAAAAGAACCCCTCGGCTTCATAGCTCAGAGTGGCTGCGCCTAGTCCTTAGGATTAAAAATGAAATCAACTCTCTAATAGGAACGACAACCGGTAATATTTGGAGCAACTTCGTGGAACGAAAGCTTAGCAAATTCGTAAGTAGAGAAATTCTCATAGTTCACATCACCATTTATTGTAATTAAATTGGAAGGGTAAAAGATCTCAGAAGTTCATATCATTTGATGCTAAATAAAGATATTTTGCTAACCATTAGACTAACAATAATTTGAATTGTGTCAGAAGTGGGAGGACCAAAACTTGAGTCTAGCACCTTAGACCACTCGGCGATCCTGACTACCAATTAATAGATCCCACGTTGATTCAATAGGGGAATGAATCATTCCTTAAAAGGGTGTGGAAACCTTTCCCTAATAGACGCGTTTTAAAACTGTGAGACTGACGACGATCCATAACAGTGCAAAATGGAAGATATCTACTAGCGGTTGGAGAGAGTAAGGAAGCATTTCTTCTAAGGGTGTGGAAAAATCTTCATAGTAGATGCATTTTAAAACCGTGAGGCTGATGATGATACATAATGCGCCAAAGTAGACAATATCTGCTAGCGATGGGCTTGAGCTGTTACAAATGGTATTAGAGCCAGTCACCAGGCAGTGTGCCAGCAAAGACGCTGGCCCCAAAGAGGGTGGATTGTGAGATCCCAGATCGATTGGAGAGAAGATAAAACATTTCTTATAAGGGTGTGGAAATCTCTCCCTAGTAGACTGCCAACCAGGACACTGGAAAACCTCTTCATAGTAGATTCCTTTTAAAACTGTGAGGCTAACGACGATACGTAACGAGCTAAAGCATAAAACATGTGCTAGTGGTGGGCTCGGACAATTATAAATAATTGGCTGGAATAGCTCAGTTGGTTAGAGCGTGTGGCTGTTAACCACAAGGTCGGAGGTTTCAAACCCTCCTTCTAGTTATTGGTAATCTAGTTTTCCTTATGAGCGACTTGTGATAATATTATTGTCTTACATTTTCTATTGAATGAATCATAACTTTGACCCTTGAATTGTCTTATTTTAGGTTTGGGCTATAAGGTTCTTGCTTAATTTAATCAAATAATGACATTGTCTTCTCCTTGATGATGTTGAACGCCACGTTCTTAGATAGCGTCAACTGGATCAACCCTAAGACTTATCGGTCCTTGAGCTTCCACTGCTTCATGGTGATGGTATCCGACTTTACCCCCAACAGGGGTTCATGAAGATCTTTCTGGTAAAGATATTCTTCAATCTTCATCTTCCATAATCTGAAATCGGATAAATCAAACTTCTCAATTCCAATCTTTGAACTTTTCATCTTCACAGATCGTGGTGAATTTCACCTAGCTCTGATACCAGTTGGTAGGATCGCACAACAATGCACACACTCGATAAGAAAATGCAAGAAGAACTCTTGCTAAAGAATTTGCATTATAACTTCAGGTATTTCCCGTAAGAGAGAATACAGAAAAAGTACATTTTCAAAGCTGAAGGGATATATATGTATACATAGATAGTTCAGTTTACTATATATAGCTTTACCACATATAACCATCTAATATATATAACTATCTACCATATATATATAGCTTTAACCGATATAACGGTATTTACTATTTATGACAATTTACGTGATTTGGTAATACACCAATTTGTCCACTATTCGTAACTAAAATCATTTCTTTCACTTCTGAAGCCCAAATAATTCGATTCGGAGTCAGGACACTAAGATTTAAGGTCATTCTTCACTTTTCTCTCCATTTCTAAGTTCGTAGCCTTCGCAGTAGCTTCATTGATGTTACCTAACAAATAAAAGGCTTGTTCGGGAAGACCATCTAATTCTCCGGAAAGGATTAATTTAAACCTTCTAATTGTTTCTGCTAGCCCAACGTATTTCCCCGGGGAACCCGTAAATACTTCTGCTACGAAAAAAAGGTTGTGATAAGAAACGCAAAATTTTTCGTGCTCATGCTACGGTTAAGCGATCCTCTTCGGATAATTCGTCCAACCCAAGGATATATAGCTTTTCTATTTATAATGGGTGACTATGCTATAAATAAGCAACATACAACATAACCTAACAATCCAAAACCACGAACGCACACCTACAATGACCAAACTCGACGTTGAAATGCTTGGTTCACGACACGAAAATGACCACCGACGATCCCACATACACGCGAGGTAAGCTTTATACGCTTGAATAACGTCATGTATCGTCGGAATCCATATTCAATTTTTAGGTTTTAAGAAGCTCATAGATGTGTCATTTTGCGCATCTACGAGCCACGAGACTTCATGGAAAAGAAGCAGAGAGTCCAACAAAGAGTTAGAGGAGGAAAACGATGAAAATAGCTGCAGAGAGGAGAGAGATGAGAAACAGAAAATCGTGCTGAGTCGGTCGAAGAAGACGAATCAGTCGGATCTAGATACGAATCTGGATCTGGGTCGGACTCAAACCCACAACCCACTGCCAATCCATTGGTTCGGCCCAACACACACTCACGACCCAATTATGATAGCCAACCCAACCCAACGTCTGCAGCCTAGCTTAGCAGCCTAGCACCAACGATCCCTCGTCTGCCTATCCAACCCGCAACTCCTACAGCACAAAACCTGACAGTCCATGGCGAAGCCCAATTACCTAAGACTCATCTGCAATAGCCCAGCACCCATGCCGCAACCCAGCAATCGACACTCGACCTGCGCCTCGACCCAATTTAGCCTACACACACGTCAGCGCCTTATTGCGCCACGCGTCAACTAGCAACAAAAAGAACCCCTCCCCTTCATAGCTCAGCTTGGTTGCGCGTATTCTTTAGGCTTAAAACGCTCGATTTGGCAATTCTAACACCAACCCCAAAGTTTTTTACCCTCCCGGAGCTAATTTGACCGTAATTAAGATAAATAAAGCTAGTATGATGCATTATTTCATGAATTCAAGTTAAAAAAACATTATAAGTGTGAAATGTTAATAAAATGAAATGAACACTGTAATAGGAAACGAAAATCAATAATGTTTTGAGCAACTTCGAGGAACGAAAGCTTAGCAAATCTGAAAGTAGAGAAACGCCGGCTAAGGCCAACCAAGTAAGTAGTCTTGTTATAGGATAGGCTAGGCAATTGTTTAATTTATGACGACACGTGTCAGTGCAACTAGGCACATGTCCTTTATGCTTTATTAATATGATGTATGATGATGTGTATGAGTTATATGATGACGTTTGATGATGTTTTATGATAATTATGATGTGTTGATGATGACGATGTATGCTAAAATGATGATCATAGTTTAGCTTTTTTTCTTCACTCTCTTTTGATTATTATTTATATCTAAGCATCACCATTTATTGTAATTAAATTCGGAAAGGTAAAAGATCTAAATAAAATGTTCATATCATTTTTTGATATTAACCACACTATCATTTGAATTGTTTTGGAAGTGGGATTTGAACCCACAACCAATCACAAGGACTAAAACTTGAGTCTGGCACCTTAGACCACTCGGCCATCCTAACTACTATTTAATAAATCTCACATTGATTGGAGAGGGGAATGAAACCTCTCACTAATAGACGCGTTTTGTGCCAGTGAAGACGCTGGGCCCCAAAGGGGGTGGATTGTGAGATTCCAGATCGGTTGGAGAGAAGATGAAACATTTCTTATAAGGGTGTGGAAACCTCTCCCTAGTAGGCTGCCAGTGAGGACGCTGGAAAACCTCTCCATAGTAGATGCGTTTTAAAATCGTGAGGCTGACGACGATACGTAACGAGCCAAAGCAGACAACATCCACTAGTGGTGAGCTCGGACAATTTTAAATAACTGGTTGGAATAGCTCAGTTGGTTAAAGTGTGTGGCTGTTAACCATAAGGTCAGAGTTTCAAACCCTCTATCTAGCGATAGTAATCGTAATCAAGTGTTCCTTAGGAGCGAGTTTACATTTAATTAATCAAGTGTTCCTTAGGAGCGAGTTTACATTTAATTAATCAAGTGTTCCCTTAGGAGCGAGTTTACATTTAATTAATCAAGTGTTCCTTAGGAGGGAGTTTACATTTAATCAAGTGTTCCTTAGGAGGGGAATTTTGTCGATGAACCTGAAGAACATCGAAATTTGATCTAGATGAACCTGAAGAACATCGAAATTTGATCTAGATGAACCTGAAGAACATCGAAATTTGATCTAGATGAACCTGAAGAACAGGAAAGAGAAGAAAGAGATCACTGCTTAGCTCCCACTGCTTCGTGTTCAGAACGAACAGGGGTTTGTGAAGATTTTTTAGAAAAATAATCTTCAATCTCCATAATAAATTGAAATCGGATCCGGATCCATCAAACTTCTCAATTCCAATCTTTGAACTTTCCATCTTTACAAATCGTGGCAAATTTCGCCTAGCTCTGGTACCAGTTGTTAGGATCGCACGACAATGCATTCCACCACTACTTCGTGTTCATGATATCATGGTTTACCCCAACAGGGGTTCGTGAATATCTTTCTGGTAAAAATAATCTTCAATCTTCATCTTCCATAAACCGAAATCGGATCGCTTCGTGTTTATGATATCATGCTTTACCCGCAACAGGGGTTTGTGAAACTGCAAGACTACCAGTTGTTAGGATTGCACGGCAACGCATTCCACCACTGCTTCGTGTTCATGATATCATGCTTTACCCCAACAGGGGTTCGTGAAGATCTTTTTGGTAAAAATAATCTTCAATCTCCATCTTCCATAAACCAAGATCGGATCGCTTCGTGTTCATGATATCATGCTTTACCCCCAACAGGGATTCGTGAAGATTTTTCTGGTAAAAATAATCTTCAATCTCCATCTTCCATAAACCAGTTGTTAGGATCGCACGGCAACGCACACACTCGATCGAGAAGAAAATGCAAGACTCTACCTAATATATTTACATAGTTTAGTTTAGTTTACTATATATAGTTTTACCACCTATAACCATTTACTATATATAACTATGAACCATATATATCTCTATCCATACTCTTTACTATAGAAACCTATTTACTATTTATGACAATTTACTTTATTTGTTATATATATCTTTTCTTATAATCGTTGACTAAGCTATAAATACGCAGCCGCCTCCATAACCTAACAATCTAAAATCACGAACTCACACCTACAATGACCAAACTCGACGTTGAAACGCTTGGTACACGACACGAAAAAGACCACCGACGATCCCACATACACGAGAGGTAAGCTTTATACGCTTGAATAACATCGTGTGACGTAAAAATCCATATTCAATTTTTAGGTTTTATGAAGCTCATAGATGTGTCGTTTTAGGATTCTACAAGCCACAAGACTTCGTGGAAGAGAAGCAGAGAGTCCAACAAAGAGTTAGAGGAGGAAAACGATGAGAAAGAACGTCAGAAATAGCTGCAAAGAGAAGACGAATCCGTCGGATCCAGATACGAATTCGGATCTAGGTCAAAATCAAACCCACAACCCACTGCAAATCCATTGGTTCGGCCCAACACACACTCAAGACCCAATTATAATAGCCAACCCAACCCAACGTTTGCAGCTTAGCTCAGCAGCCCAGCACCTGCGATCCCACGTCTGCCTATCCAACCTGCAACGCCTGCAGCCCAAAACCTGGCAGTCCATGGCGAAGCCCAATTACCTAAGACCCACCTACAACAACCCAACACCCACGCCGTGATCCAGCAATCGACACTTGACCTACGCCTCGACCCAATTTAGCATGCATACACGTCAGCGCCTTATTGCGCCATGCGTCAACTTGCAGCAAAAAGAAGCCCTCGACTTCATAGCTCAGCTTGGCTGTGCATAGTCCAAGGATTAAAACGCTAGGTTTGGCAATTCTGACACCGACCCCTACGTTTTTTACCCAACCGAAGCTTATTTGACCATAATTAAGATAAATATTGCCAGTATGATGCACTATTTCACGAGTTCAAGTTGAAATGTTAATGAAATGAAATGATATAATAGGAAACGACAACAGGTAACGTCTGGAGCAACTTCGAGGAACAAAAACTTAGCAAATCTGAAAGTAGAGAAATGCAAGCTAAGGCCAATCAAGTTATTAGTCTTACTATAGGATAGGTTAGGCAATTGTTTGATGTATGACGATATGAAGTATACTAAAAATGTTTATTGTAATTAAATTCGTATCTAAGAAGTTAAAGTTCATATCATTTTATGATATAACCACCCAACACCATGGTTAGTTGTAGATGTTATTCATTTTTGCTAGCCATTAGACTAACACACAATAATTTAAATTATGTTAGAAGTGGGATTCGAACCCACACCCTCTCACGAGGACCAAAACTTGAGTATGGAGCCTTGGACCACTCAGCCACCCTAACTACCAATTAATAGATCCCACATTGGTTGGAGAGGGGAATGAAACATTCATTATAAGAGTGTGGAAACCTTTCCATAATAGACGCGTTTTAAATCTGTGAGACTGACGGCGATCCATAACAGGCCAAAATGGAATATATCTACTAGCGATTGGAGAGGGTGAGGAAGCATTTCTTTTAAGGGTGTGGAAAAATCTTCCTAGTAGATGCATTTTAAAACCGTGAGGCTGATGGTGATACGTAATGCGCCAAATTGGACAATATCTGCTAGCGGTGGACTTGAGATGTTACAAATGGTATTAGAGCTAGTCACCAGGTGGTGTGCCAGCGAAGACGCTGGGCTCCCAAGCGGGTGGATTGTGAGATCCCAGATCGATTGGAGAGAAGATAAAAAATTTCTTATAAGGGTGTGAAAATCTGTCCCTAATAGACTAATCTGTCCCTAATAGACTGCCAGCGAAGACACTGGAAAACCTCTCTATACTAGATTCGTTTTAAAACTATGAGGCTGACTGCGATACGTAACGAGCCAAAGCATAAAACATCTACTAGTTGTGGGATCGGACTATTATAAATAATTGGCTAGAATAGTTCAGTTGGTTAGAGCGTGTGGCTGTTAACCACAAGGTCGGAGGTTGAAACCCTCCTTTTAGCGATGGCAATTAGAATGAACGGTTTCTTATGAGCTAGCTTTGGCTAGTTGTTTCTTATGAGCTAACTTAAGCTAGTTGAAATAAGATGTAAATGCAAATTTGAGTCCAATACCTATATTTATTTATGAGTGTTAAAGCTAAATAGAAACTTATTTTAGGTTTTTGCTATAAGGTTCTTGCTCAATTTAAACAAATAATATACAACTTCAACTACATAACTAGCAGCCATATCATATTTTAACTCTGACGATCTCACATGCACGAGTGGTAAGCTTTATGCGCTTGAATAACGTCGTGTGTCGCCGGAATTCAGATTCAATTTTTAGGTTTTAAGAAGCTCATAGATGTGTCATTTTGCGCATCTACAAGCCATGAGATTTCGTGGAAAAGAAGCAGAGAGTCCAACAAAGAGTTAGAGGAGGAAAACGATGAGAAAGAACGTTGAAAATAGCTGCAGAGAGGAGAGAGAGATGAGAAATAGAAAATCGCGCTGAGTCGGTCGAAGAAGACGAACCAGTCGGATCCAGATACGAATCTGGATCTGGGTCAGACTCAAACCCACAACCCACTGCCAATCCATTGGTTCGGCCCAACACACGCTCACGACCCAATTATAATAGCCAACCCAACGTCTACAGCCTAACTTAGCAGCCCAGCACCAACGATCCCTCGTCTGCCTATCCAACCCGCAATGCCTACAACACAAAACTTGACAGTCCATGGCGAAGCCCAGTTACCTAAGACCCGCCTGCAATAGCTCAACACCCATGCCGCGACCCAGCAATCGACACTTGACCTGCGCCTCGACCCAATTTAGCCTGCACACGCGTCAGTGCCTTAAAATGCTCGATTTGGCAATTCTTACACCAACCCCAAAGCTTTTTACCCTCCTAGAGCTAATTTGACCATAATTAAGATAAATAAGGCTAGTATGATGCACTATTTCATGAATTCAAGTAAAACAACAACTGGTAATGTTTGGAGCAACTTCGAGGAACGAAAGCATAAGTAGCCTTGTTATAGGAAATGTTGATCATAGTTTAGCTTTTTTTTTCTTCACTCTCTTTTGCTTATTATTTATATCTAAACATCACCATTTATTGTAACTAAATTCGAAAAGGTCTTAAGAAGTTCATTTCATTTAATGATATAACCCAACCCAACCAAACCATGGTGTTAGTGGTCACTAGCCATTAGACTAACACACAATAATTAGAATTGTGTTAGAAATGGGACTTGAACTCACGCCCTCTCATGAGGATAAGAACTTGAATCTGGCACATTAGACCACTCAGCCATCCTGACTACTTTTTAATAAATCCCATATTGGTTGGAGAGGGGAATGAATCATTCCTTATAATGGTGTGAAAACCTCTCACTAATAGACGCATTTTAAAACTGTGAGGCTGACAACGATCCATAACAGGCCAAAATGGAATATATCTACTAGCGATTGGAGAGGGTGAAGAAGCATTCCTTTGAAGGGTGTGGAAAAATCTTCCCAGTAGACGCATTTTAAAATCGTGAGGCTGGTGGTGATACGTAATGTACCAAAGTGGACAATATCTGCTAACGGTGGGCTTGAGATATGGTAACAGAGCTAGTCACCAGGTGGTGTGCCAGTGAAGACGCTGGGCCCCCAAGGGGGTGGATTGTGAGATTCCAGATCGGTTAGAGAGAAGATGAAACATTTCTTATAAGGGTGTGGAAACCTCTTCCTAGTAGACTGCCAGCGAAGATGCTGGAAAATCTCTCCATAGTAGATGCGTTTTAAAACCATGAGGTTGACGGCTATACGTAACGAGCAAAAGCAGACAACATCTACTAGTGGTGGGCTTAGAATATTTTAAATAATTGGCTGGAATAGCTCAGTTGGTTAGAGCGTGTGGCTGTTAACCACAAGGTCGGAGGTTCAAACCCTCCTTCTAGCGATGGTGATCAAGTGTTCCTTACTAGTTGTTGTTAAGGCATTTGAAGCATATTGACAATACCTATATTTCTTGCTCAATTTAATCAATTAATAACATCAACCATCCTCGATCCTGAGTCCCTTAGCTTCCACATTGCTTCATGGTAGTTTAGTTTTCTTTACTATACAAACCTATTTATGAAAATTTATTAGCTTTTATAATCGTGCTTTATGGTAGTTTAGTTTTCTTTACTATACAAACCTATTTATGAAAATTTATTAGCTTTTATAATCGTTGACTAAGTTATAAATAAGCAGCAGACTCCATAACCTAACAATCCAAAACCACGAACTCACACCAACGATGACCAGACTCGACGTTGAAACGCTTGGTTCACGACACGTAAAAGACCACCGATGATCCCACATACACGAGAGGTAAGCTTTATATGCTTGAATAACGTCGTGTGTCGTTAGAATCCAGATGAACTCACACCAACGATGACCAGACTCGACGTTGAAACGCTTGGTTCACGACACGTAAAAGACCACCGATGATCCCACATACACGAGAGGTAAGCTTTATATGCTTGAATAACGTCGTGTGTCGTTAGAATCCAGATTTAATTTTTAGGGTTTAAGAAGCTCATAGATGTGTCATTTTAGGCATCTACAAGCCACGAGACTTCGTGAAAGAGAAGCTGAGAGTCCAATAAAGAGTTATAGGAGGAAAATGATGAGAAAGAACGTCAGAAATGTTGGGTTTTATGTTATAAAACTCATAGTTTGTAAACAAAAACATATTCTATTTTCAATAAAGTTAATATTGATATTTATTCAGTAAAGATTGTTCTTGAATAAAGTAAATTTTACGATCATTAATCTAAATCCAATAAACTAAGAACACTCTGGTTATAGTATGATTACTTGAAATATACATAGAGACATAAGAGTGGATCAAGTTCAAGTATATAGTCAAAATGATCTATAGTACATGGATAAGGCTGAGTACCTTATCTTGGGGACACTATGGATGTGGCCCACTTTTGTATATGATATAAACAATGTGATCACTAAATTGTACATGTGGAGACATGTGAGTTGGGGCGTCCTATGCAATGAGTATTGCATAAGATCAGACCATAAAGAAAATCACTCACTTTATAATGTCGTTTACTATTGAGACTTATTTTTTCATTCGATGACCTAGGTAACTCGATCTTAATCCTGAGTTAACTATGAACTCTTATTTCTTCGGAATTATCCTTAGATTTGCATGGGTGAGAGTGGCTCGAGTTCGCCGACTCAATAAGCCTCCGATTTCAGGGGTAAGACTAGGTAAATAGCTGGGGAGATAGGGTGCAAGATGGAATTTACTCCAAGATGCTTTTAAGGATAGTAGAGAGGTTATTCCCTTAAGTACTGACTCCACGTCTTGAACAATGGGTCTCACCCTCTCATTGGCTTGAGAAGGATTCGGTTTACTAGTTAGACCACAAACGAATTGTTCATCAGAGGATCAGTGGGACATAAGGAACAAGAAGTAACTTTAAGGGTAAAACGGTAAATTGACCCATCTCTAGTTACCAACAACCTGTGGAAGATCGACTTACTAATCATGGTTATATCAAATGGATAAAAATATATCTATAGTGAGGGGAGTGCAACTACTAGGCTATAGTGGAGTATCCTAATAGTTAACGAATGTTGGTTAACAAGGTTAATGAGTTTAGCTAGTTAATCTCGAATCGTTGGAGCCTATGATTTATAGGTCCATTAGGTTCCCCTGCTTCCTCATATCAGACTAAACCATAGAACAGTGTGACGAGTGAGTTCGAAGTGTTCGAATTCAAATTAGGGAATACACACTAAATATATACGATATGTTTAACCGCATTTTTGTTTTAATTACGAATTAAACAAAAAGAGAGAATTGAAGATATTTAAATGAGATTTAAATATTTTAATTATGAATAGGGATTCATAATCAATATGTGCCGGAATTGATTGGGATTGACATTTGAATTAATGTTAAATGTTAATTAAATTGTTTAATTAATCATTTAATATTACTTTAATTTAAAATTAATTATTTAAATTAATTGTTGAATTAAAACGGAGAAAGTCAAAAAGTTGCCTTCACATAATAGAAAAATCCATGTTTGAGTTAGTAGAATATTGAGTGTCAATATATGGTTTAACCAAACTTGCATGTCTGTCACATAATCCAACAAATTTGAGTGGAATTTTGAGTGTCAAAATTTGGTAATCTCAAATTTGCATGAGCATTCAAATATAACTCTCTCTTCACATATACTAAATCCTTTCCAAGTTTAGTCACTCAACAGATTCGACAATCCCGTTCTAACACTGGAGAATAGTAGGGAAGACATTAGTGGTGATTCGAAACCGGTTCGTGGGGAAAAATGAATTTGAACTACAGAAGTTTAGTACTCAAACTCCTCGAGTTTTAATGCTTATGAACATGCTAGCTAATTTACTATAATTGACGTATTTACAGTACCTAAGATCCGAATTGCTTCCGCATGTGTTATATTAACACCATCAAGAAATAGCCGCAAAGAGGAGAGAGATGAAAACTAGAAAATCGTGCTGAGTCGGGCAAAGAAAACGAAACAGTCGGATCTAGATCTGAATCTGGATCTGGGTCAGACTCTAACCCTCAACCCACTGCCAATCCATTAGTTCGGTCTAACACTCGCTCACAACCCAATTATAATAACCAACCCAACCCAACGTCTACAGCCTAGCTCAGCGGCCCAGCACCCGCGATCCCACGTCTGCCCATTCAACCTGCAATGCCTGCAGCCCAAAACCCGAGAGTCCGTGGCGAAGCCCAATTACCTAAGACCCACCTGCAATACCCAGCACCCACGTCACGACCCAGCAATCGTACCTTGACACGCGCGTCGACCCAATTTAGCCTGCACACGCGCAGCGCCTTATTGTGCCACACGTCAACTTACAACAAAAAGAACCCCTCAGCTTCATAGCTCAGCTTGGTTGCGCCTAAGATCCAAATTGCTTCCAGATGTGTTATATTAACACCATCAAGAAATAGATGCATAGAGGAGAGAGATGAAAACCAGAAAATGGGGTTGAGTTGGGCGAAGAAGACGAATCCATCGGATCTAGATCCGAATCCGAATCTGGGTTAGACTCAAACCCACAACCCACTGCCAATCCATTGGTTCGGTCCAACACACGCTCCCGACCCAATTATAAAAGCCAACCCAACCCAACGTCTGGAGCCTAGCTTAGCAACCCAGTGTCACGTTCATGCTCGTCCAAGGGGTGTTGTCCATGGCCGCATGCCCATGACAAGCCCAACCCTTTATGTCTTTTCATATTCTAGTGTTTTACTTTTGTATTTCTAGGAAGTATGACGTTTCAGAAATATCATGTCTAGGCCTGTCAAACATGAAATGCCTCAGAATGTACTATAGGGGGATACGACTAGTTGTCAACTTCTCCCTACCCAAGGTTATGTATTGTAAGCCGTTGTTATTTCTCTCTTGCTTGCTTATATAACGTCTCTTTCAAAAATCTCTCTTTCGAAAATCTCTCTCTACCCTCGCTTTCTAAAACCTTCTCTTAAAACCGAGGCCAGAGGCTCGAGCATACGGCGCTTGGCCGTAGGCGACGTAAGAACGAATTGACTTAGCTCACTTGTCGTTGGAAAGTGAGTGCCGCACAATCGCAAGTCCGCTGCCATTAAAAGTGCGATTGTGACACCCAGCACCCGTGATCCCATGTCTGCCCATCCAACCCACAACGCCTGCAGCCCAAAACCTGACAGTCCATGGCGAAGCCCAATTACTTAAGACCTACGTGCAACATCCCAACACCTAGATTGCACACGCGTCAGCCACACGTCAACTTGCAAAAAAAAGAACCCCTCGGCTTTATAGCTCAGCTTGGGTACGCCTAGTGCTTAGGCTTAAAATGCTCAGTTTGGCAATTCTGACACCGACTCCAACATTTTTTACCATCCCGAAGCTGATTTGACCATAATTAAGATAAATAAGGACAATATGATAGCATTATTTCATGAATTAAAGTTAAACTACATTATAAATGTGAAATGTTCATAAGTAAGATAAATAAGGGCATGTGTCCTTTATGCTTTAATATAATGTATGACATATGATGTATGATGATGTATTGATTGACGATGCATACTAAAATGATGCACATAGTTCACATCACCATTTACTGTAATTAGATTCGAAAGGTAAAAGATCTCAGAAGTTCATATCATTTGATGCTAAATAAAGATATTTTAAACCAAGAAACATCACCCCCCATTAGACTTACCAATAATTCGAATTGTGTAAGAAGTGGGATTTGAACCCACACCCTCTCACGAGGACCAGAACTTGAGTCTGGCGCCTTAGACCACTCGGCCATCCTGACTACCAATTAATAGAACCCACATTGGTTGGGTAGGGGAATGAATCATTCCTTATAAGGGTGTGGAAACCTCTCACTAATTGACGCGTTTTAAAACTATGAGGCTGACGACGATGCATAACAGGCCAAAATGGAATATATCTACTAGCGATTGGAGAGGGTGAGGAAGCATTTCTTTTAAGGGTGTGGAAAAATCTTCCTAGTAGATGCATTTTAAAACCGTGAGGCTGATGGTGATACGTAATGCGCCAAAGTGGACAATATTTGCTAGCAGTGGGCTTGAGCTGTTACAAATGGTATTAGATTGTCACCAAGCGGTGTGCCAGCGAAGACGATGGGCCCCCAAGAGGGTGGAGTGTGAGATCCCAGATCGGTTGGAGAGAAGATAAACATAAGGGTGTGGAAATCTCTCCCTAGTAGACTGCCAGCGAGGACACTACAAAACCTCTCCATAGTAGATTCGTTTTAAAACTGTGAGGCTAACTACGATACGTAACGAGCCAAAGCATAAAACATCTACTGGTGGTGGGCTCAAACATTTATAAATAATTGGCTGGAATAGCTTAGTTGGTTAGAGCGTGTGGCTGTTAACCGCAAGGTTGGAGGTTCAAACCCTCCTTCTAGTGATATGGTAATCACGAGAGGTAAGCTTTTATACGTACACTTGGTTCACAACACAAAAAAGAAGCAGGAGAGTCCAACAAAGAGTTAGAGGAGGAAAACGATGAGAAAGAACATTGAAAATAGACGAATCAGTGGATCCCAAACCAATCCATTGGTTCGACCCAACACATGCTCACGACCCAATTATAATAGCCAACCCAACCCAACGTCTACATCCTAGCTTAGCAGCCCAGCACTCACGATCCCTCGTCTGCCTATCCAACCCGCAACACCTACAGTATAAAACCTGACATCCAGCACCCATGTCGCGACCCAGCAATCGACGCTTGACGTGCGCCTCAACCCAATTTAGCCTGCACACACGTCAGTGCCTTATTGTGCCACGCGTCAACTAGAAGCAAAATGAACCCTTCGGCTTCATAGCTCAACTTGGTTGCGCGTATTCTTGAGGCATAAAACACCCAGTTTGGAAATTCTGACACCGACCCCAAAATTTTTTACCCTCCCAGAGCTGATTTGACCATAATTAAGATAAGTAAGGCTAGTATGATGCACTATTTCATGAATTCAAGTTAAACAACATTATAAATGTGAAATGTTAATAAAATGAAATGAACGCTATAATAGGAATCGACAACCGATAACGTTTGGAGCAATTTCGAGGAACGATAGCTTAGCAAATCCGAAAGTAGAGAAAGCCGGCTAAGGCCAACCAAGTAAGTAGCCTTACTATAGGATAGGTTAGGCAATTGTTTGATGTATGACGACACGTGCCTAGTTGCACTGGCACGTGTCCTTTATTGCTTTATTAATATGATGTAGGACATATGATGTATGATGATGTTTTACGATGATTATAATGTGTTTATGATGACGATGTATGCTAAAAAGATGATCATAGTTTAGCTTTTTTCTTCACTCTCTTTCACCTTAGGCCACTCGACCATCCTAACTACTTATTAATAGATCCCACATTGGTTGGAGAGGGGAATGAATCATTCCTTATAAGAGTGTAGAAACCTCTCACTAATAGACGTGTTTTAAAAGTGTGAGGCTGACGACGATCTATAACAGGCCAAAAAGGAAGATATATGCTAGCGGTTGGAGAGAGTAAGGAAGCATTTCTTTTAAGGGTGTGGAAAAATCTTCCTAGTAAACGGATTTTAATACCCTGAGGCTGATGGTGATACGTAATGCGCCAAAGTGGACAATATTTGCTAATGGTGGGTTTGAAATATGATATCAGAGCTAGTCACAGGCGGTGTGCCAGCGAAGACGCCGGATCCCAAAAGGGGTGGATTGTGAGATTCCAAATCGGTTGGAGAGAAGTTGAAACATTTCATATAAGCGTGTGGAAACCTCTCCTTAGTAGATTGCCATCAAGGAGGTTGGGAAACCTATCCATAATAGATGCGTTTTAAAATCGTGAGGCTTACGACGATACGTAACGAGCCAAAGCAGACAACATCTACTAGTACTGGGCTCAGACAATTTTAAATAATTGGTTGGAATAGCTTAGTTGGTTAGAGCGTGTGATTGTTAACCACAAGGTTGGAGGTTCTCAAACCCTCCTTATAGCTTTACTTGATACAGCTTTTTACTATACAAAACTCACACCTATAATTACCTAACAATCCAAAACCACAAACTCACACCTATAGTGACCAGACTCCATACCTAACAATCCAAAACCACAAACTCACACCTATAATGACCAAACTCGATGTTGAAACGTTTGGTTCACAGCACGAAAAAGATCATCGACGATCCAACATACACGAGAGGTAAGCTTTATATATGCTTGAATAACGTCGTGTGTCGTCAAAATCCAGATTCAATTTTTAGTTTTTAAGAAGCTCATAGATGTGTCGTTTTTGGCATTTACAAGCCACAAGACTTCGTAAAAGAGAAGTAGAGAGTCCAACAAAGAGTTAGAGGAGGAAAACGATGAGAAAGAATGTTGGAAATAGCCATAGAGAGGAGAGAGATGAAAACCAGAAAATCGCGTTGAGGCGGGCGAATAAGACGAATCTGTCCGATCTAGATCCGAAGGTTAAACTCAAACCCACAACCCACTGCCAATCCATTGGTTCGGTCCAACACACGCTCACGACCCAATTATAATAGCCAACCCAACCCAACGTTTGCAGCCTAGCTCAGTAGCCCAGCACCCACGATCCCACGTCTACCCATCCAACCCGCAACGCCTGCAGCCCAAAACCTGATAGTCCATGGCGAAGCCCAATTACCGAAGACCCATCTGCAACAACCCAGCACCCATGCTGCGACCCAGTAATCGTCCCTTGACCCGCACCTCGACCCAATTTAGCCTGCACAAGCGTCAGCGCCTTACTGTGCCCCACGTCAACTTATAGCAAAAAGAACCCCTCAGCTTCATAGCTCAGCATGGCTGCGCGTAGTCCTTAGGCTTAAAATGCTCGGTTTGCCTATTCTGACATCGACCCTTACGATTTTTTACCCTCCCGAAGCTGATTTGACCATAATCAAGATAAATAAGGCCAAATAAGGCCAATATGATGCACTATGTGGCCCACGCCTCCTATTTGTTCAGGATGAAATGAACACTATAATAGGAAACGACAACCGGTAACGTTTGGAGAAACTTCGAGGAACGAAAGCTTAGCAAATCCGAAAGTAGAGAAATGTCGGCGAAGGCCAACCAAGTAAATAATCTTACTATAGGATACACTAAGCAATTGTTTGATGTATGACAACACGTGCCTAGTTGCACTGGCACGTGTCCTTTATTCTTTACTAATATGATGTTTGACATATGATGTATAATGATGTGTATGAGTTACATGATGATGTTTGATGATGATTATGATGTGTTGACGATATATGCTAAAACGATGATCATAGTTTAGATGTGTTGACGATGTATGCTAGAACGATGATCATAGTTTAGCTTTTTTCTTAACTCTTTTTTGCTTATTATTTATATCTCAACATCACGATTTATTGTAATTAAATTTGAAAATGTAAAAAGATTTCTAAAAAAGTTAAATGATATCCACCCAACCATGGTAATAAGTAGATGTTTTCCATTTTTGGAAGCTCATTACAGTAACACAATCATTTTAATTGTGTGAAAAGTGGGATTTGAACTCATGCCCTCTCACTAGGACCAAAACTTGATTTTGGCACCTTAGACCCTTCAGTCATCCTAACAACTTTTTAAAAGATCTCACTTCAGTTGGAGAGGATAATGAACCATTCCTTATAAAGGTATGGAAACCTCTCTTTAATAGACGCATTTTAAAACTGAAGCTGATGGCGATCCATAAGAGGCCAAAATGGAAGATATCTACTAGTGGTTGGAGAGGGTAAGGAAGCATTTTTTTTAAGAGTGTGGAATAATCTTTCTAGTAGACACATTTTAAAACCGTGAGGCGGATGGTGATACGTAATGCGCCAAAGTGGACAATATCTGCTAGCGATGGTCTTGAGTTGTTACAAATGGTATCATAGCTAGTCACCAGGCAGTGTGTCAGCGAGGACGCTAGGCCCCCAAGGGGGTGGATTGTAAGATCCCATATCGATTAGAGAGAAGATTAAACATTTCTTATAAGAGTGTGGAAACCTCTCCCTAGTAGACTGCCAACGAGGACGCTGGAAAACCTCTCCATAGTAGATGCATTTTAAAACCGTGAGGCTAACGGCTATACGTAACAAGTCAAAGCAAATAACATCTACTAGTGGTGGGCTCGGAAGATTTTAATTAACGGGTTGGATTAGCTCAGTTGGTTAGATCGTGAAGGTCGGAGGTTCAAACCCTCCTTTTAGGAATGGTAATCAAGTGTTCCTTAAGAGTTTTTTTTTAAGGTCAAGGTATTTGTTTGAAGAATATTGACAATGCCTATAAATATGTTGAACGCCACCTTCCTGGATATCAGAAATCAGATCAATCTTAAACATGTCGATCCTTAGCTTCCATTGCTTCTCAGGGTCAGATAGTCTCCATCTACCATTATATAGCTTTACCATATATGTCATTTAGCAATGACTAAGCTATAAATAATGAGTAGACTTCATAACTTAGAACTCACACCTACAATGACCAAACTTGACGTTGAAATGCTTGATTCACGACACGAAAAAGACCACCGATGATCCCACATACACGAGACTTCGTGAAAGAGATGTGTCATTTTAGGCATCTACAAGCCATGAGACTTCGTGAAAGAGAAGTGGAGAGTCCAACAAAGAGTTATAGGAGGAAACGATGAGAAAGAACATCATAAATGTTGGGTTTTATGTCATAAAACTCATAGTTTGTAAACAAAAACATATTCTATTTCCAATAAAGTTATTATTGATGTTTATTAAGTAAAGATTGTTATTGAATAAAGTAAATTTTACGATCATTAATCTAAATCCAATAAACTAAGAAAACTCTAGCTATAGTATGATTACTTGAATTATACGTAGAGACATAAGAGTCAATCAAGTTCAAGTATAATCAAAATAATCTATAGTACATGGATAAGGCTGAGCCTGAGGACACTATTGATGTGGCCCACTTTTGTATATGATATAAACAATGTGATCACTAAATTGTACATGTGGAGACATGTGAGTTGGGGCGTTCTATGCAATGAGTATTGCATAAGATCAGACCATTTAGAAAATCACTCTCACTTTATAATGTCATTTACTATTGATACTTATTTTTTCATTCGATGACCTAGGTAACTCGATTATAATCCTGAGTTTACTATGAACTCCTGTTTATTCGGAATTATCCTTAGATTTTTATGAGTGAGAGTGGCTCGAGTTCGCCAACTCAATAAGCCTCCCATTTCAGGGGTAAGACTAGGTGAATAGCTGGGGACATAGGGTGCAAGATGTTATTCTCTCCTACCCGCTTTTAGGGACAGTAGAGAGTTTGTTCCCTTAAGTACTGACTCCATATCTTGAACAAGGGTCCACACCCTCTCATTGGCCTAAGAGGGATTCGGTTTACTGGTTGGACCACAAACCAATTGTTCATCAGAGGATCAAAGGGACATAAGAAACAAGAAGTAACTTCAGAGGTAAAACGATAAATTGACCCATCTCTAGTTACAAACAACCTGTGAAGGATCGACTTACTAATCATGGTTATATCAAATGGATAGAAATATATCTATAGTGAGGGGAGAGCAACTACTAGGCTATAGTGGAGTGTTCTAATAGTTAACGAATGTTGGTTAACAAGGTTAATGAGTATAGCTGGTTAATCTCGGATCGTTGGAGCCTATGATCTATAGGTCCATTAGGTCCCCCTACTTCCTCATATCAGACTAAACCATAGAACAGTGTGACGAGTGAGTTCGAAGTGTTCCAATTCGAATTAGGGAATACGTGCTAAATATATATGATATGTTTAACCACATTTTTGTTTTAATTACGAATTAAACAAAAAGAGAGGATGAGAGATATTTAAATAAGATTTAAATATTTTAATTATAAATAGGGATTCATAATCAATATATGTACCGGAATTGATTGGGATTGGCATTTCAATTAATGTTAAATATTAATTAAATTGTTTAATTAATCATTTAATATTACTTTAATTTGAAATTAATTATTTAAATTAGTCGTTGAATTAAAATAGAGAAAGTCAAAATGTTGACTTCATTTAATGGAAAAATCCATGTTTGAATTAGTGGAATGAGTCACATGAAATAGCCGAGCACCCATGCCGCGACCCAACAATCGTCCCTTGGCCCATGCCTCGACCCAATTTAGCCTGCACACGCATCAACGCCGTATTGCGCCACACGTCAACTTGCAGCAAAAAGAATCCCTCGGCTTCATAACTCAGCTTGGATGCGCCTAGTCCTTAGGCTTAAAACGCTCAGTTTGACAATTCTGACACCGACCCCTACGTTTTTTACCCTCCCGAAGGTGATTTGACCATAATTAAGATAAATAAGGGCAGTATGATGCACTATTTCATGAATTCAAGTTCAACTACATTATGAATGTAAAATGTTAATGAAATGAAATGAACGCTATAATAGGAAACGACAACCGGTAACATTTGGAGCAACTTCGAGGAGCGAAAGCTTAGCAAACCCAAAAGTAGAGAAATGCCGGCTAAGGCCAACCAAGTAAATAGCCTTACTATAGGATAGATTAGACAATTGTTTGATGTATGACAACATGTGCCTAGTTGCACTGGCACGTGTCCTTTATTCTTTATTAATATGATGTTTGACATATGATGTATGATGATGTGTATGAGTTATATGATGACGTTTGATGATGTTTTACGATGATTATGCCTAGTAGATGCGTTTTAAAACCGTAAGACTGACGGTTATACGTAACGAGCCAAAGCAGACAACATCTACTAGTGGTGGGCTCGAAAATTTTTAATTAATTGGCTGGTTAGGGCGTGTGGCTGTTAACCACAATGTCGGAGGTACAAACCCTCCTTCTAGCGAGTTTTACCTCCAACAGGGGTTCGTCAAGTTTTTTCTATTAAAAATAATCTTCAATCTCCATCTTCCATAACCCCCAAATAATAATAGATAAAAATAATCTTCAATCTCCATCTTCCATAACCCCCAAATAATATGTAATAAAAATAATATATCAATGCTTTACCTCCAACAGGGGTCCGAGAAAGTTATCTTATTTATAATCAAATAACTCATCCATTCTCAATTCCAATCTTTGAACTTAAGAATGTAAGAATGTTTGATTAATCCACCACACCTAAAGAATGTTTGATTAATCCACCACACCTAAAGGGTGAGAAAGTTATCTTATTTATAATCAAATAAATTACAAGGATATGGAAATAGTAATAAATGGAAAGTAAACTATAATTTATTACTAAATATCCTTAACACCTTACCGCAAGCTGAGCATCGGATTTGAACGAACGTGAAGCTTGGATCTGAAAAATTCTAAGAGGTTGAGAAACACTTTTTGTGAAGATGTCAACAACCTTGTTCAGAGGAGACGTAGAGAAACACTTTCTTGGCCATCGAAAATTGTAGAGGGATCGCCGCTCAGCAGCGATGCTGCCTTGGCTTCGGCGAGAATATGTCTAACCCATGAAGCCTGTTGCTTAGCAACGATGCTGCCTTGGCTCTGGTGAGAATATGTCTAACCACAAGAAGTAGAAGGGGAAACCTAGAGCAAGGGACAAAGACAATGTTGAAGCCGAAAGATTCGCCACATTGGGCGAAGGAGCCAATTTTGGAGAGAAGGGCGGCGGCAACTTGGTTGGCGAAGAGGCCAATGCGACGCCCAGATTCCAAAGGTAAATCTCTACATAAGGTCGATGGGCTGATCGAGATTCTGTATATTTTCGAAGAGAACGCTGATGAAGATCCTAAGATTATGGTTTCTATGAAGGATGAAGGATGAAGGGAAAATTGGGAAGAAAATGAAAGAGACTATGTTTGGAAAATGTGAGGTTGCATGTATAGAGTATGGCGAAGGATGATTTGGAGGTCAAAAGGGTGGAGCCGAAAAGTAATCAATCGACTCTGCATGTGTCAGCCATGACGACTGCCCCTGCGGCGTCAAGCCAGCAGTGGTGGTGGAGAAGAACAGTAGAAGATTTCAAAAGCCATTGAAAACAAAGAATACGGGTTGCTAAACCAAAATGGCTCTAATACCATGAGAATGTTTGATTAATCCACCACACCTAAATGGTGTGAAAGTTATCTTATTTATAATCAAATAAATTACAAGGATATGGAAATAGTAATAAATGGAAATAACAATAAATGGTAATAAGACAATATTAAATATTTGCCTTATAATAAAATATCAAATATAACAATCCAAAACCACGAACTCACACCTACAATGACCAAACTTGACGTTGAAACGCTTGGTACACGACACGAAAAAGACCACTGACGATCCCACATACACGAGAGGTAAGCTTTATACGCTTGAATAGTGTCGTGTGTCGTCAAAATCCAAATTCAAATTTTAGATTTTAAGAAGCTCATAGCTGTGTCGTTTTAGGCATCTACAAGCCATGAGACTTCGTGGAAGAGAAGCAGAGAGTCCAACAAAGAGTTAGAGGAGGAAAACGATGAGAAAGAATGTCAGAATAGCTGCAAAGAGGAGAGAGATGAAAAACAGAAAATCGCGCTGAGTCGGGCAAAGAAGACGAATACGTCGGATCTAGATACGAATCCGGATCTAGGTCAAAATCAAACCCACAACCCACTGCCAATCCATTGATTCGGCCCAACACAAGCTCAAGACCCAATTATAATAGCCAACCCAACCCAACGTCTGCAGCCTAGCTCGGCAGCCCAGCACGTGCGATCCCACGTCTGCCTATCCAACCCGCAACGCCTGCAGCCCAAAACCTGACAGTCCATGGCGAAGCCCAATTACCTAAGACCCACCTACAGTAGCCTAACACCCACGCCGCGATCCAGCAATCGATACTTGACTCGCAGCTCGACCCAACTTAGCCTACACACACGTCAGCGCCTTATTGCGCCACGCGTCAACTTGCAGCAAAAAAAACTCCTCGGCTTCATAGCTCAGCTTGGCTGCGCATAGTCCTCAGGCTTAAAACGCTAGGTTTGGCAATTCTGACACCGACCCCTACGTTTTTTACCCAACTTAGCTGATTTGACCATAATTAAGATAAATAAGGCTAGTATGATGCACTATTTCATGAGTTCAAGTTAAACTACATTATATATGTGAAATGTTAATGAAATGAACGATATAATAGGAAACGACAACCGGTAACGTTTGAAGCAAATTCGAGGAACGAAAGCTTAGCAAATCTGAAAGTAGAGAAACACGGCTAAGGTCAACCAAGTAGGTAGCCTTACTATAGAATAAGCTAAGCAATTGTTTGATGTATGATGATGGCGTTTTATGATGATTATGATGTGTTTTTTTTCACTCTCTTTTTGCTTATTATTTATATCTAAACATCACCAATTATTGTAATTAAATTCGAAAAGAGGTAAAACATCACCATTAATGGTAATAAGTAGATGTTTTCCATTTTTTTGCTAGCCGATTAGACTAACACAATAATTTTAATTGTGTCAAAAGTGGGATTTGAACTCATGCCCTCTTACAAGGACCAAAACTTGATTTTGGCATCTTAGACCACCCAGTCATTCTAACAACTTTTTAATAGATCCCACATCGGTTGGAGAGGGTAATGAATCATTCCTTATAAGGGTGTGGAAACCTCTCTCTAATAGACGCATTTTAAAACTGAGGCTAATGGCGATCCATAACAAGTCAAAATGGAAGATATCTGCTAGTGTTGGAGAGGGTAAGGAAGCATTTCTTTTAAGGGTGTGGAATAATCTTCCTAGTAGACACATTTTAAAACCGTGAGGTTGATGGTGATACGTAATGCGCTAAAGTAGACAATATTTGCTAGCAGTGGGCTTGAGCGTTTACAAATGGTATCAGAGCTAGTCACTAGGCAATGTGCTAGCAAAGATGCTGGCCCAAGGGAGTGGACTGTGAGATCCCACATCGATTGGAGAGAAGATGATATATTTCTTATAAGGATGTGGAAACCTCTCCCTAGTATACTGCCAGCAAGGACGCTGAAAAACCTCTCCATTGTAGATGCATTTTTAAAATCATAAGCCTAACGGCTATACGTAATGAGCCAAAGCAGACAACATCTACTAGTAGTGTGCTCGAAAAGTTATAAATAATTAACTGGAATAGCTCAGTTGGTTAGAGCGTGTGGCTGTTAACCACAAGGTCGGTGAATGAAACCCACCGACAAAGAAAGTTCGTGTCTCCTACACTAAAGATGTCGGATCATTAGTAATAAGTAGGTGTTTGGTTCTTTCTCTTTTTTACTTCACACCAAACCTCTCTTCACACTTATCCAAATACAATAAACCAACACTAACAAAACCCCATTTTTATGGCTTCTTCCCCAAAAGGGTCATTTCCAAATCTTTCTTCAACCCCTTCAAGAAAACACAACGATATTGGAATAGTCTAAGTCCACCACTAATAAATATTATCTGCGTTGGTCCATTACATATCGTCATCAGCTTCAAAGTTTTAAAATGCGTCTAGTAGGGAGAGATTTTTACACCCTTATCAGGAATGTTTCGTTCCCTTCTCCAACTGATGTGGGATCTCACAATTTACTCCCATTTAGGGCCCAGCGTTCTCATGCATTGTCCTCTCCAACCAATGTGGTGTCTCATAATCCACCTCATTCAAGGTCCAGCGTCCTTGCTGGTACTCGTTGTCCTCTCCAATCGATATAGGATCTCACAATCCACCCAACATGGGATCACACTGTCAAGACAAATATCTATTAGCGGTGAACTTAGGCTGTTACATAAACTTTTCGTCTTATATCTGATAGGTCCTTTTAAGTCACTGAATTTTTTTGTTTTGGGTCAATTTTGAGTTTTTTTAAGTCATTTAGTTCTCGATAGGCTATTGAATTTTCAATTTTGGGTTCGATATATCATCGACTTATTGTCATCTTTTAAAATAATTCATACATATTAGATCCAAAATATCTATTAGATCATTTTTTTTTTTTTAAGAAAATTAAATATGTGAAAGAGTGGTGGGACACAAATTGAAAGTTGGGTAACTTATTAAATATAGTTATACGAATTGTTCTAATTGTATAATCATCAACTACTGACGTCGGTAAACGACCATTTTTTTTTATTATTATAATTCAATTCGTGACGACAATAAATAGAAAGTTCATATTCTTCAATCATTGATAAACAATTTCTTAGACAATATTCAACGCAGTTATCATAAAATATTCAGATCGTGAATCAATACTGTAATTAAGCAATCGTTTATGAGTGGTGGGACACAAATTGAAAGTTGGGTAATTTATTAAATATAGTTAAAGTTGAGGAACTACGAATTGTTCTAATTGTATAATCATCAACTACTGACGTTGGTAAACGACCAAATTTTTTTTTTATTATACTTCAATTCGTGACGACAATAAGTAGAAAGTTCATATTCTTCAATCATTGATAAACAATTTCTTAGACAATATTCAACGCTATTACCATAAAATATACAGATCCCGAAATCAATACTGTAATTAAGCAATCGTTTCTTTCGAATATCCGTTTCCAATTTCCAATCAAAATCTAGTAACATTTTATTATAATATAACCTAAATAATAAAAATTTGAACCTCTTAAAAAAAAATTAGTATACCAACTAATTCAAAAAAAAAATGTTACTATGTTTCAACCAATGAGAAATTAAAAAAATTTATTATTATAACTAATTAACTATGCAGAAGAGTTTCCCGGTTAACATTCAAATTGGTCGATAATTTAATGTGACACTCGAGAGTAAATGAGAGGTACATAGATCCTAAGACTAAGATGATTAAAAAAGGCTTAAAAGAATTGAAAGTCACTACCTATACTTATGAGGTGCACCTTCCTTTTCGGTGGCTCAATCACAAAAACTCTAGGTCGAGTGTGCTTTACTTGAAGTAATCCTATGTTAGGTAACCTCGTAAGAATTTTTCAAAATGCATGTGAGTGAGGACAAAACATGATATTTGGTCTTATGAAGGATAGTCTTCACTCAGAATGTCAATATAACAGCCTAAGCCCACCGCTAACAAATATTTTTCACTTTGGTCCGTTACATATTGTCGTTAGCCTCACAAGTTTAAAAAACGTGTCTACTAGGGAGAAGTTTTCACACCCTTATAAAGAATGCTTCGTTGCTCTCTCCAACCAATGTAGGATCTCACAATCTACCCCCTTCAGGGCCCAGCATCCTCGCTGACACTTGTTGTCCTCTCCAACCGATGTGGGATCACACAATTCACTCAATGTAAGATCACAAAGTCGAAAGAGCATCAGATGCCGAATTTGAATCATGATCCAAATCTTGAGCAAGGATCACTGCATTGAATATAGGAACGACAAGTTCATTAATTATTATACATAAAGGGTACGATGGTCGGATAAAATTATGAGACTAAAAACAACCTAACCAAGTATATATAAAGAATACAAGCATTTAAGCGTGATATATTTTTCTAATTATGAGAAAAAAATTTGAAATAAATAGAAGATGATAATTAATAAATAAAATAGTTCAACAATATGCAATAAATCATAATAACAGTTTCGAAATTAAATAGGAAAAAGTTGGGGAAAAAGCGATTTTAATGTTTTACGCCTATGCTAGATACAAAATGCACTAGTAAATCACATGGATCTACGAACGACTTACTGTATTTGATTTGATTTTTCTGTCTTTCATTATTCCATAGAATTTTTTGATTTGGGATTTATATTTATGAATCGTTCATTCTAATCACTATTACCCATATAATTCTATATAGAAATGGAGCTGGTTACTTAGTGGTTCAGCCGGGTGATGATCTGACTTCTTTACCTTCCTATTTGATACAACCCTCCTTCCTTCTCTCCTGAACCTCCCTCGTAAACAAGGAAAGAAAGACTCAGCCACCAAGAATGCTCCTTTCCTTGCCTCAATCACCTACTTGTCTACTCAAAATATCCTCGTGTCACCGGTTCCATCCAATTTGACAATAAGGCTAATGTGTAGGAACAGTATTGCTCAGTTGCTAGAGCGGAGGACAGAAAATCCTCGTCTCCCAAGAGACAAACAGGCAAATTGAGGAGCGAGCTCTCACTCAGACCTCTCATTCTTGCTTGTTTCGTCTTTCCTTTCAACACTTTCTTTTACCTTGTTCAATCTAGTTCATTCTTCTTGAGTCTTTGTTTACAGTTCCAGAATAAATAGGTGAAGTAGGGAGCTTGACTGCAAGACCCACCCGTCGAGCAGGGACGAAAGTCGGCCTTAGTGATCCGACGGTAATGAATTACATACAGGAAGGGGGTAAAGTCAAGCTAACTTCTAGTGACGAGAAAGCCCATGGAGGGTCATCATTGATTAGTTTTCGAAATAGCCTTTGTTTTTAGCTTAGACCAAGGCAATGTATACATGGCTCAAGATATAACACCGTAGTTACAGTGGTTCGGTCAAACTCGACCTACTCTACTCCCAAGTGCCTCTTGGGAATTTGAATAAGTTTTTTTTTTTTTTTTTTATTCATACTTCATGCACCTTTTGGGAATTTGAATAAATCTTTCTTGACTCTTTCCTCGAATTAGAGCTCAACCGCTACACCGCTCTTTTTACGAATTCAAGAGCAAACTCAATTCTTTCCACGAATCAAAACGGTTTCCACAGCTCAGGATCAAATCGATACAAGTATCTGAATTTTGTAGGAACACACCACACCTCTCTAAACTATTTACTCGCAATACAATAAAAATCTCTCAATAATAAGATGAATAAAAATTTCTCTCAAGAATAAGATAAGGAGAAACAAATTTAGAATAAGGAGAGAGCTAAAAAAAATTGAGACGGTAGAAATTAAGGAAGTCGTGTGTTATAAAATATGGAGAAGAGATGAGTTTAAATAAAGAAAAATGGACAGAAATGAAAGTGGACCATTAAATTATTTTTATATTTATTGTTAAAAGAAAAAGAAAAGTAAACCATTAAAATATTTTTAAGGGTGAGAAATGACAGGTGGACCAAATTTTTTTTTCCAAATTATATATATATTTGAATATATATATATATATATTTGAATATATATATATATATATATTTGAATATATATATATATATATATTTGAATATATATATATATATATTTGAATATATATATATTCAAATATATATATAATATAAAAATAATAAAAATCAAAGTAATAATTTTTATTTTTACTTTTATTATTATGATTATTATTATTATTTTAATTCAAATGATATTTGACTCGTACCAAATTAAAATATATGATTATGTGTTCTTCTGTTAAAAGAATAGAAATAGAAGTAAAGCAAAGGAGTTTTTAATTATTTTAAGAAATAGAAATAAAAACAACTATCATATATTTTAATTTGATATAAAACAATATCATATATCATTTAAATTATTAAAAAAAAAATTACTTTGATTTTTATTATTGTTTTAAGTCTATCTTTCAAAAATATAAAAATACTTCGAGTCTATCTTCTATTTCTCTTTTAACAATAAATAATTAGTCACGTTAATTTCAATCCTTGAGAGATTATTTATTTCTCTCCATCATATTCGAGAGATTGTTAATTTTTCTTCCTCTTATTCTTCCGAGAGATGGTTTATTTTTCTTCATATCTTATTCTTCAGAAAGATTGTTTATTTTTCTTCATCTTATTCTTCGTCTTAGCTTAGTCTTCAAAGAGACTTCATCTTATTCTTTGGAGAGACTTCATCTTATTTTTCGTCTTATTCTTGAGAGAGATTTTTATTATAGTGTGAGGAAATACTTGTGAATTATCAAATTGTGTTCCTACAAAATTCAGATACTTGTATCGATTTGATCCTGAGTCGGAGAAAATATTTGTGAATGATCAAATTGTAAATCTACTCTTGTAGAGACTTGTAGTGTGTTCCTAGAAGATTCAGATACTTGTACCGATTTGATCCTGAGCCGTAGAAAAGATTAAGTTTCGTAAAAAGAGTAGTGTAACGGTTAGGCTTGATATGAGAAAAGAGTCAAAAAAGATATATTCAAATACCCGAGTGCCGCTAGGGTTGGAGTTAGTCAAGTTTGACCGAACCACTGTAAAACTACGGTGTTTTCTAACTCTTCTTTTATTTAATTTCGAAATTGTTATTATGATTTACCCTATTCACCCCTCTCTCGGGTTGCCATACCAATTCAACACCCAAGTAAACTGCACATCCATAATCTATATATAAAGAAGACGAAACCATTTATATCAAAAATGATAAAAAAAAATCACAAACTATTCAATCTTTCATTTCTACAATGGTTGAACTCAAATGGTTTCAAACTGTTGCAAAGCTCGAGTTTACTCTTGGATATTTAAATCATATGGTGAGTCCTAAGTGAAGAATGAGGCGTAAACAGTAAGGCACATGAAAACATTAAAAATGACTATAAACAAGGTTACCTTTACCAGATTACACAAACACAAAATGGACAATGACATTAGAGAGTTCTGAAAGTTATTAAAAAAAATCCGATTAGATCATGTCTAATCAGTACAAGAAGTCAACATAGAGATCTAAGAACGAAGACTAAGCATCATAAGATAAGAAACCAAAGGCAAAATGACAGGAGTGCATGAAAGAGAAAAATATCGAAAAATAGAATCACCTTGTACATGCATCTTTTAAAATTTTTGTAAATTTTTTGGTCTGACAATTTATTGTGAGATCCCGCTAGAGAAGAGTACGAAGCATTCTTTATAAGAGTGTGGAAACCTTTTCCTTAGCGGTGAACTTGGACTGTTTCAAATGGTATCATAGCCAAACAATGAGCAGTGTGTTACCAAGGATGCTGAGCCCCGAAGGAGGGTGGATTGTGAGATCCCACATCGATTGGAGAGAGGAAATGAGTGCCAGCGAGGACACTGGGCTCCGAAGTGGGGTGGATTGTGAGATCCAACATCGATTGGAGAGGGGAACAAAACATTCTTTATAAGGGTGGAAACCTCTCCCTAATAGATGCGTTTTAAAACTTTGAGTGGAAGCCCAAAAGGGAAAGCCCAAAGAGGAAAATATAGCTAGTGGTGGGCTTGAACTGTTACAAAAATTGTGAGATCCCACATTGATTGGAGAGATGAACAATTGTCAGCAAGGGCGTTGGGCCCCGAAGGGGAGTGAATTGTGAGATCTCACATCGATTGGAGAGAGGAAACGAATGCCAACAAGGACGCTAGGCCCTGAAGGGGGGTGAATTGTGAGATCCCACATTGATTAGAGAGAGGAAAGAGTGCCAGCGAAGATGCTGGGTCCCGAAGGGGGGTGAATTATGAGATCCCATATCGATTGGAGAGAGGACACGAGTGCCAACAAAGACGCTAGGCCCTGAAGGGGGGTGAATTGTGAGATCCCATATTGATTGGAGAGAAGAAAGAGTGTCAGCGAAGACGCTGGGTCCCGAAGGGGGGTGAATTGTGAGATCCCATATCGATTGGAGAGAGGAACGAGTGCCAGCGATGACGCTAGGCACTGAAGGGTGGTGAATTGTGAGATCCCACATTGATTGGAGAGAGGAAAGATTGTTAGCGAGAACGCTAAGCCTCAAGGGGAGGTGAATTGTGAGATCCCACATCGGTTGAAGAGAGGAACGAGTGCCAACGATGACGCTAGGCCTCGAAGGGAGTGGATTGTGAGATCCCACATCGATTGGAGAGGGGAGTGAAACATTCTTTATAAGGGTGTGGAAACCTCTCCCTAGTAGACTCATTTTAAAATCTTGAGAGGAAACTCAAAAGGAAAATCTTAAAGAGGACAATATTTGCTAGAAGTGGACTTGGACGGTTACCTCCAGATCCCTCCTGTATGGTCTAGTAGGTTGAAGTGCAAATAGAATTGGTCATAACCTAAAGCATTCATCATACCACTCCATCCCCAGATGCCTTTGTTTCTTAACAAAAAAAAAAAAAAAAAAAAAAAAAAAAAAAAAAAAAAAAAGATCTATATTCTTATATGAATGTATTCTTTTGTTTCTTGCCCAAAATACAGAAGAAATAAAGAAATTTGTCTGTGAAAGTTCAATCATATACCGTCATAGTGACAGGTTCGGTCAACCAATCTTCAAGACTACAAACATATATCTATATACTAATGTACAGATAGAGATCACGTATTCATTGCATATATGTAATGTTAATTTAATTCATACGCATAATGTCCCACTTCAAAACTCAGATTGATTCCAGTGAATAGAACCGAAATGCAATAATGGAATGGAAACTCTTTATGGTTCAATCATGTGAAGGAGTGGGAATCTAAACCAATGACCTTTTCATCGAGATTAAAATATCTAAATCAGTTGAGCTAAAGTTAAAGAAACTCTTTATATCCCAAAAAATGGCACAACATACTTAACTCCTAGAGAATCCTGAAGCATAATCCTGTCATGGAAACTATCCAGAATGCCAAATAATTCTGTAGGCAAATTTTTCTGGTGAAGATACACAAATTTAGGAACAACTCTTTCATGCTAGGAGATTCAGAGTTGTTACCTCTCCAGGGATCTGATAATCAGTTTTGATTATTGGATCATAGTTAGGCAAGGCATTCGATGGAAGATTATGAGTATTGCAAAGCATACAATCTAATACGAGAGTGTAGGGAGAGAATTCGAACCTCTAACCTTTTAGTTGGGGACATACTCAAGAACAAGATTAATCGCCTTTATGTTGAGACAAGAATTTCACTGAAACCTCATCTTTGCAGAAGTATAAGGCTAGCAGTCAGGTTAAGATATTGTCGAGGTTTAAATCAAATATAGACAACTAAGAGTAACATCTAGATGTAAAACTTAAAATTTTGCGGCAGCAATCCACCTGTACTTATTACAGTATGCAGATATTCCGTTAAAAGGTGTACACTTCCAAAGAGCCTATAGAATCATGTTAAGGCCTTATTCAAAGCATCAAAAACACTTTGTAAGCTTACCTCCTCCACGATCACAACCTTGTCTCTGGATTTAGAGCCACAACCTATAGATAATTGTCTTCTTTTGACACCTAAAACCTGCAATAAATATAAAAAGACTTAAGGAAGCATCGTTCGTGTAACAGCCCAAGTCCACCACTAGCAGATATTGTCCGCTTTGGCCCGTTACATATCGCCGTCAGCCTATAGTTTTAAACGTGTCTGCTAAGAAGAGGTTCCTACACCCTCATAAAGAATGTTTTGTTCCCCTCTCCAACCGACGTGGGATCTCACAATCCACCCCCCTTGGGAGCCCAGCGTCCTCGCTGGCATACCGCCCAGTGTCTGCCTCTGATACCACTTGTAACAGCCCAAGCCCACTATTAGCATATATTGTCCGCTTTGGCCTGTTACGTATCACTGTCAACCTTATGGTTTTAAAACGCGTCTAATAAGGAGAGGTTTCCACACCCTTATAAGGAATGCTTCGTTCCTCTCTCCAATCGATGTGCGATCTCACAGTTCATCAAAGGAGATCTTCAATTCAATATTTGGAATACCAAGCTTCACGAGAAAGGAGAAGAAGAGAAAGAGGAACTTCAAGGCAACAAGAAAACACCAAATCTGAAAGCTCTAATTTAGGTGCTATTTAGTGTTTGATCCATAAAGATGTGTTTACCATGTATTTCTCATACAACTTTATTTTGAACTTCATGCGTAATTTATATAGTCCTTTTACATAGCTCTTAGCCCAAAGAGTGCAGCCAAGTGTGTTTTGGCCCATCTGAGAAACTCCCATTTTACTTGTAACCAAACACTATTCAAATTAGTTCTTTAGTTGGCAAATCACATGAGGCAGTTTAAGGCCTTCATTTTTAAATTTTGAGATGCTAGACATTTTGATGAAATAAAATGAGAGTTTCCCTTTTTTCCTCCAAACCAAGAGCATTTGCATCCTAGCTTGTTTCGACGTTTGGATTGAGAATAGTTTTCTCTATTCAAAGCCTTGACCATCAAGGTTAGTCCGTTTCTTATTTCTCTGGGGTGAACCCTTATGTGTGTAATAAGTGTTACTGTGTGTTGTGTTCAGGAGTTGCTAGTTTTAATGTGAACGGCCTAAGCCACATATAGTAGGGTTGAGTGAATCATTTGGTTTCATAGCTTCCTATGCCAATGATTTTGTATCATTTTTACCAAAAAGAAAGGAAGAGCACATTAACTCTCTCACAGCTAACTTCACGGCGGAGGGAAAGATTAAAGAATGTCTAAATAGAAGACCCAAGTAGCAATCAAGCAAAAAAAAAAAAAAAACTGTTATGAGCTGTGTGAAAACTTGACAAATGAGAGATGCTTCAATACAAACAAGTGCTTATAAACATGAATTCACTTCAATTAAACAAGTTATGGATAATTCGAATGGAGAAATGAGGTAGGAAGCTTGTAACATGTAACAGGCCAAGCTCAAGCCATTGTCCTCTTTGGGGTTTTCCTTTCGGACTTTCCCTCAAGGTTTTTAAAACGCGTCTACTAAGGAGAGGTTTCAACCCCCTTATCTAGAATGTTTTGTTCCCTTCTCCAACCGATGTGAGATCTCACAATTCACCCCCTTTGGGGCCCAATGTCCTTATTGGCACTCGTTCATCCCTCCGATCGATGTGGGATCTCACAATCCATCCTCCTTCGGTGCCCAGCATCTTCGCTGGCACACTGCCCGATGTCCACCCCCCTTCAAGGGTTAGTGTCCTCGCTGGCACACCGCTCGATGTCTGGCTCTGATACCATTGGTAACAGCCCAAACCCAACGTTAGCAGATATTGTCATCTTTGGGTTCTCCGACTTCCCCTCAAGATTTTTAAAATGGATAGGGAGATGTTTCCACACCCTTATAAAGAATGTTTTGTTCCGCTCTTCAACCAATGTGAGATCTCACAATCCACCCCTTTGGAGCCCAGCGTCCTCGTTGGCATTCGTTCAATCGATGTGGGATCTCACATAACAACGGCTAGGAAACGGAAAGCTATTGTTGGTAATTCATCCAACTTGTCTGATTTGGGAATCGTATAGCTACTACTGTCAACATGTGTGAAGTTTTAAACAACCGAAGATCGAAAATACTACACAGCAAGTAGATAGAAGACTTCAAATCCTTCGAGCAACAGGAATAACAGCCTTCAAATTCAAATGGGTGATCAAACACCGGATTTTCAACAAACTAAGAACAGCAATAGAATCCGTTCGCTAGACCAATACGCTCAAAACAATTCCAATTTTCGGAATCTTCACCAAAAATCCCAAACAACAAAAACAATCAATTTCAACTTTAAGCCAAATGGTTAAATGGCGCAATGAAAGTTCAAGTACTAGGAATGAAAAAGCAATTCGAAATCAAATAATAAGCAGCAAAGAATGCCCAACTCACAGAGCTCATGTAATCAAGAAGCGCAGCATTAGCTTCTCCATCTTTCGCCGGTGCGTCGATTTGCACTCCCAACGCATCATCGCCAAAATCTGCAAGGATTTCGAGAAACATAATACTTCAATTTCATAAACGGAAAAGAGTTAGAGCGAAGGAGAGAGAGAAATACCTGTGATAGAGGCGATCTTGGAGCCAGGCTTTGCGTGGATGGTAATGGCGACGGAAGAAGAAGAAACAGAGCGAAGACAAGAAGGGTAATTGTTCGTTTTGAGGCACGATTCAATTGATTCAGTACCTTTCGGAGCTTTCGTTTTCCCCTTCTTCGCCGGAGCCATTTTCTTCTCCCTTCAATTTTTAATATTTTGATATATATATATATATATTTTTTTTTTTTTCTTGAGTTTAAAAAATATTTTTGGATGAATTACTGAGCTACAACAATTGTTATTTCTCGTCTCATTTGTGTTATTTGAAGTCAGTAGGAGAATACATTTTTTTCATGTCTCTAGGTCGATTTATCGACTGATTCGACATGAGTTTAATACGTTCAGACTCTTTCATACTAGCTTCAACTCTTCAGTGACGTTTAATGTTATTATGAAATTTTAACTAATTTAAATTATTTTATACAAAATTAGGTGGATCAATTTTCGTAATAGAATTCTAAGTTATAATTGTGGGACTTCTTAAGTTGAATTAAATTTAAAGAAGCAGCGTTAAGCTAGCATCAAGGGAGTGTAGTAACCATGTAAGTGGCTCTACTGTATTATGTATGATGACGTGTGCCACGTGACCCCTGCACGTGTCATATGTATGAATGATATGTTATGTTATCTTTGTTAAGTTATGTCGTGTTTAAAGTTATGTTATAATGTTATCATGCCATGTTGTGTAAACTTGTTATGAAATCGATAATCTATGATGCATAGACCTTCATAAACTATGTCATGAAATCTATGTTGTATATGAAAGAATGTATAGGAATTAAGCCCATGTTGAGGTTCTATCATGTTGCATGTGTTTGCATTTTCCGACAATAATGGTGGGGTTACCTACTGAGTATTTTTTAGCTCTTACATTTCAGGTAAAGGTAAACACTCTTGTACAGATGACGATGATGTCGTACTGAAGGTCATGAAACTAGTGTTGGACAGTTGCATTTTGCCTATTTTGTAGTCTTAGGTTAGACTGTGGGTTATTTTATTTTTCTTATGTCGTTACAAATGTTACATTATTTATTTTAGTTTTATATATTTTTGTGTTAACTTATTTTACTTCGAACATTTAAGTTTATGATATTGTTTAGAAACTATTTTAACGGAATGTTTCCGCACTTAATAGTTATGTCACAGTTTTATTTTGTATAATAGCGTGTTACAGTTTGTTTCGAAAATACACGGGAACCTGTAATAATATTTTGAAAATACTCTTAAACTTACACGGTTAACGAGAAGAACAAAGAAACCAGATTTTATTAATTTCTTAGTAAATGTAATACGATACACCGAGGTGAGGTCGGGAACTGTAATACGACACGCGGCGGCAAGAGCACGCCACCGAGTTACTTCGCATTGCGCTGTAGCTAATTTAGCGCCTCATCGTCGCCAGAATGGGGCGGCTGATCTGCCATGGCATCGAAGTTCGACACTAACTGGTTAGTTTGGGTTGGATTAGGCTGTCGGGTAGGGTTGGATCCATTTTTCTGAACCCGAACTCAATCGGTTCGATTTCGGGTTCGTGGGACAAAACCTTTGAGTTGGCCCAAGCCAAATAAAAATATATAAAATATATTAAGAACATTTTGATATTAATAGGTTTGATCAAGGTACTTCGGCCCGTCTAAGCCCGAGTTGGATGCCACGCAAATACATATTTCTTTTATAGATTTTGTTATTAAACTAAATAACTAATTCTAAATTCTAATGTATTTATTATTTATTTGTTTCAACATTATTATATCATAATGTATTTATTATCTATTTGTTGCAACATTATTATATGGCCGTTTATTTATATCTATATATATATATTTATTATTATTTTTTTTTTAATATTTTAGGGCTATTCGGTTAACCTTATGTATTTCATATTTTTTTTTATTTTAACCAATTCTCAAGAATGTTGCTATTTAGCTGTCTTTATTTTTATTTTTATGACAATGTTGAGATATGTTAATATATTATAATTTTCGTTTGTTGTTTTTTTTTTACTGATTTTTTTTTTTTGAATAATTATAGATTGATTTGTGTTTGTTTGTGAATTTTTAATATTTTTTATCTAATATTGTATCCGAATAATTAATTTTTTTTACAAACAACCCAACCCGAACCCAACTAAAAAATAGAGGTTTGGGTTGTGAAAATTTTCGGTTCGGTTGTGTTACCGAACCAACCTCAACTTTTGTGTTGGGTCAAACAAATCCCTTAACCCAACCCAACTCTGACCATGTACATCCCTAAACTATAGTTTTCATTTAAAATATTTTTTTAAGTTTAGGATATTAATAAAAATTTGCAAAATTTAAAAATATTCTTGGAATTACAAAAACAACAAATTTATTAATTCAAATGTTAACATAAAAAACATATTCAAGAGATTAACAAATTCAACCTAATTAGATTATTTTTAAATTTAAATATATTGATAATTTGATATATCCTCTCAATTCTCAACTTTGACTTAAATTTTAAAAATATTCGTAATAAATAATTAATTTGAATTACATAACTTTAAAAAAATTAAATAATTACATGTCTAATTAACTCTATGATTAAAATTCACCCTATTTTTCAAATAATTTGATGTCTAAATTACTAGTTCAAAATAAAAATATGGTAAAAATAGGTTTTTTTTTCATTATTAATAAAATATGGTAAAAATAGATTAATTACTGGGAAAATAAGTAATTTTATGGGTCTATTTTTTTTAAATTTAATTTGATTTAAAATTGAAAAGGATAATTTTTTCTTAATTTAATTTTGAAGTTAAAAAAAATTAACTTCTAAATTTTGTTTTAAATAAACATTAAATTTATATTTTTTAATCATTTAATTATTTTTGAAATTTTTAATAATTTAATCTATGACTTTTTGTACGTAATAATTTAATTTTTTTAAATTACATTAAAATCAAGTATCAATTTTTAAGATCTAAATATTTAATTAAATTTTAATAATTTTTTTCTAAATTTAAAATATTAAAAAAGAATGTGAGTTTAAATACTAAATTTATAATTTAATATTTTATTCCTCAACTCTGTTTTATTTCAAATAATAGAGTTAAATAATACTTTTTAAAAATTTTAAATAATTATTGAACTTTTTTTTTTCATAAATTCTTTTAATATTAAAATATATTTCATAAATTAGGTTTTGTATATAACCTTTTGAATTTCTGACGCTTATTCTTTGATCCTGATACAATTTATTTTAAAAGATTATTATGTTAGAATTATTTTAAAAAAAATTAGATATATTTGGATCTAATATAATGGTTTTATTTTTTTAAAAAAGAATGGGATATAAATTTGAAAATGATAATTTTTTTCTAATTTAATTTTGAAGTTAAAAAATACTCTTTTAACTTCTAAGTCTGCGAACAAAAATGTTGTATTTTCCGATACATCGATATGGATTGGATTAGTTTTTCAGGTGGGTATCCTTAATTCTCTCTCAACGAAAATTTTTAGAAAATGATGCAATTTACGAATTAATCGTATCTCTGTAACCTCTTCGTTTTTTATACAAAAATGAAACGATTCTCTCCTAATTCTTTCCAATTTTGAGACATCAAATTAAAATGCAAAATTCAAATAAAAAAATAGAGGGTGAATTCATTGATCAATAGGTCTTCGTTCATTTGAAAAAATTGAAACACTTCTCATTCTATGATCATGATACTTCCCAAAAATCGAAATTATTCATGAATACAGGGTTGACCTTTCTTTTTCATATCTTTGTTTTATCATTTTCGGGACGGAAAAAATACGAATCCCCATTAAACAAAAAGAGTTTTTATTGATTTTTTATTTTATTATATATTTTCTATATTCGAATGAGATAAAATAGTAAACTCAAATTATTTATTAAAAATTTAATGAGACCCTAAAATGATCCCATCAACCGGTTTTAATTCTATGAATTTTATTTCTTTTTTTGAAATCATTATTAAATTTTAATAACAGTTTACTAATTTTAAATATTAAAAATGGTAAAACATAAAACTCGTTACATTAGGACAGATTAGGAGAGGACAAAATTTCAAAATCTAAAAGCTAAATTTATAGTTTAATCTCTCATTTCTTTATTATTTTAATTATAAATTTGGTTATAAAATTTTTTCATAAATTTTTTAAATATTAAAATTATTATAAAATATATCTTATATAAAATTGAAAAAACATAAAATTTAATTTAATAAAGGCTATTGGGATTAATTTAATCAATTTTTTAGGAATCTATGTTTATTATTGTTTGCGGACAAATTTATGTCTCAACCTTATCACAATACCTCGCACAACTTTATTTGACGACTTTGTTTTCGAGTTTTATTTTTATTTATTTATTTGTATAAGCGAATTTTCAATTTCGGAAACCTTCTCCAATAATTCCTCCATTTTCGCCTCCTACCATTGCTTTCATTTGAATGACTCTTTTTTATGTTATATCGTATCAAGAACACATTTAACAACATTCTTACTAAATTTTTTTCATACAAAAATTTGTTGAGGTATCAAATTTCTGTTAGCTATTTTTATTGTTATTAGTTCAGTCATGTCCTTTTTCGTCAGTTTCATATATTTTTTCTATAAAAGATATTGGACCCTATAAATAAAAGATGATCATTTTTGGTATATTTGTCAAGTCTCTCAAATTTACAGATCTCATTTGGTATTAGCCAGAGCAAAACAAAGTGATCCAAGAAAGAAAATGAGCAGCGACAAAACACTCACCAAGATTCCACAGTTTGATGGTTACTATGACCATTGGAGTGAACGGATGGAAAACCTCTTGCGTGCCAAGGGTTTGTGGAGTCTAGTAGAAGAGGGTTACACCGAACCGGCAGAGGAATCGAAGTGACTGCAGCGCAGAAAAGGAATCTTGAGGAGTTCAAGATGAAGGATCATCAAGTGAAGCACTACATGTTCCAAGCAATTGATCGGGTTGTGTTTGAACAGATCTTGAATTGCAAAACATTCAAGAACATTTGGGATTCGATGAAGAAAAAGTTTGGAGGCAACGAAAGGGTGAAGCGGTCTCTTCTCCCAACTTTAAGAAGAGATTTTGAGGTTCTTGAAATGAAGAACGAAGAAAACATCGATGAATATTTTGGAAGAGTAATGGTTGTCTCCAACAAGATGAGAAGCAACAGAGAAGACATGTCAGATTCAAAGATTGTTGAGAAAATACTTCGAACTCTGACTGACAAATTCACATATGTGGTGATAGCCATCGAGGAGTCAAAAGACACAAGAAAGATGACGATTGACGAACTGCAAAGCTCTCTGTCTGTACATGAAAAGAAATTCAAGAAGATCAGTCATGAAGAAGGTGATCAAGCTCTCAATGTCAAAGGCAGAGGTAGAGGATCATACAGAGGTCGAGGCAGGGGCAGAGGACGCTCATTCAACAAAGCAACAATCGAGTGTTACAATTGCCATCAACTTGAACATTTCCAATATGAATGTCCAATTAGGTACAACGGAGCACATTTTGCAGAGATCGAAGAAAAGGATGAAGTTATTCTCATGACGTATGTGGAGCTTCAAGGCACTAAAAGAGGAGATGTGTGGTTCGTGGATTCTGGGTGTTCAAACCATATGTGTGGAGAAAGAAGTATGTTTTCAAGCTTGGACACTAGCTTCACACATAATGTCAAGCTTGGGAACAATCACAAACTGATGGTTGGTGGAAAAGGAGCAGTGAAAATAATACTTAAGGGAATAAGCTATGTGATCAACGATATGTATTATATTCCGGAACTGAAGAACAACCTGCTTAGTGTTGGACAACTTCAAGAAAGGGATTTAGACGTGCTATTCAAAGGAGGAGATCGAAACACATGCAACATTTTTCATCCCTCAAGAGGAAAAATAGCAGAATCTGTTATGAGTGCTAATAGGATGTTTATCGTGCCGGGTGAATCAAATAACAAAACAAAGGAGGAGAGATGTCTGCAGGTTGATATCTCAGACAAGGCAGAGTTGTGGCACCATCGATATGGGCATCTCAGCTACAAGGGACTTCACACATTATGCAGTAAAGAGATGGTTGTGGGTTTACCTGAAATTGAAGATGTGAAAACTATCTGCGAGGCATGTGTCAAAGGGAAATACCACCGTGTTCCATTTCCGAAGCAGAGCAAGTGGAGAGCCACTGAAAGATTGCAGCTTATCCACTCTGATCTCTGTGGTCCGATCAATCCACCATCCAGTCAAATAAGGTACTTTATAAGCTTTATTGATGATTTCTCGAGAAAAAACATGGATATATTTTGTTCTAGAAAAATCAGAAGCATTTCATCAGTTCAAGACATTCAAAGCGTTTGTAGAAAAGCAAACTAGATTGTTCATCAAATGTCTAAGAACAGATAGAGGAGAAGAATACAACTCAATTGCGTTCAAGGAATTTTGTAAAGCGCATGGAATCAAAAGACAGCTGACCACCGCCTTCAAGCCTCAGCAAAATGGCGTGGCTGAACGCAAAAACCGTACAATCATGAACATGGTGAGAGCAGCGTTATTAGAGAATGAGGTACCAAAGGTTTTCTAGCCAGATGCTGTGCGCAATGGGTGAATCACATTCTTAACCGATCTCCTACACTCATTGTAAAAGATATGACTCCGGGAGAGGCATGGAGTGAAAGAAAGCCATCAGTCGAACACTTTAGGATTTTTGGATGTATCGAATATGTTCATATCCCTGATGTTAAAAGAAGCAAGTTCGATGATAAAAGCGTGAAGTGTGTTCTGTTAGGTTTCAGCAGTGAATCCAAGGCCTTTAAGATGTTTGATCCAGTGGAAAAAAAAGTTCACATCAGCCGAGATGTGATATTTGAGGAAGATAAGAAGTGGAATTGGGAAGATGTTGGTTATTCTGGTGAAGAAAGCATTGAATTTGAGTGAGAAAATGATTATGAAAATGTTGAGAATGCAGAGGAAGCGGAAGAAGCAGAAAAAATACATTGATGACGTTCCTTCACCAAATGATCCACCAACGGGAGAAACAATAGCAATAACGGGCAGGGTGAGAAAAGCACCAATCTGGTCTGCAGATTATATCACAGGAGAAGGGCTATCAGATACAGAGGCAAAAGCAAATATGGCTAGAGTCGAGATTGAAACTCTAGCTTTTATGGCCATATCAGATTCGACCAGTTTTCAAGAAGCCGCAGGACATCAGAAATGGAAACAAGCGATGGATGCTGAGATACAATCCATCGAACGGAACCACACGTGGTCGCTGACTGCACTTCCCGTTGGAGCCAAGGCTATTGGGGTTAAGTGGATTTACAAGACCAAATTAAATGAACTTGGAGAGGTAGACAAGTACAAAGCTCGGCTGGTTGTAAAAGGGTATGCTCAAGAGTACGGAGTAGATTACACAGAGGTATTCGCACCAGTGGCTCGAATGGATACAATGAGGATGATCATTGCTGTAGCAGCACAAAAAGGATGGAAAATCTATCAGCTCGATGTCAAATCTGCTTTTCTACATGGTGAGCTGAAGGAAGATGTATTTGTTGAACAACCACAAGGTTATGAAGTAGCAGGGAAGAAGGACATGGTTTATAAGCTGCAAAAGGCTCTTTATGGACTAAAACAAGCGCCTAGAGCTTGGTTCAGTCGCATTGAGGCTTATATCGTCAAGGAAGGTTTGTAAGTAGCTCTAGTGAACAATCATTATTCATCAAACAAAAGGGAGGTAAAATTCTAATTGTGAGCATTTATGTTGATGTTCACTAGTAATGATGAGAAGTTGTTGAATGAGTTTAAGCGCTCCATGATGGATGAATTCGACATGACTGATTTGGTGAAGATGAGATACTTTCTTGGCATTAAAGTGATGCAGAAGGCTGATGACATCTTTATATGTCAAAGAAAATATGCTGCTGAGTTGATTGAGAGGTTTGAGATGCAAAATTACAACTCCGTTTGCAATCCGATGGTCCATGGACAGCAGATTGGCCGAGATGAAGCTGGTGTGAAGGTCGATTCAACACTATATAAGCAAATGGTGGGCAGCTTAATGTATCTCACAACCATGCGACCTGACTTAATGTTTGTGGTAAGTCTTATTAGTCGTTTTATGGCAAATCCTACTGAGTTGCACTTTGCTATTGCAAAAAGAATTATGAGGTACTTGAAGGGAACTCTGGAATTTGGGATATGATATCAACATGAAGGGAAGAGTGAACTCTTAAGCTACACCGACAGTAACTATGCGGGAGATGTGGATGACAGTAGGAGCACTTCAGGCTATGTTTTCTTAATGAGTGGAGGAGTTGTGGCATGGTCCTCAAGGAAGCAATCAATCGTCACATTGTCAACTACTGAAGCAGAGTATGTAGCAGCAGCTACATGTGCCTGTCAAGCCATTTGGATGAAAAGGATATTGAAAGAAATCCGGTATGAACAAGATGAAGAGATGATTCTGTTTTGTGACAACACGTCCACTATCAAGTTATCAAAAAATGCAATCATGCACGGAAAGTCAAAGCACATAAGGGTTCGATACCATTTTCTCAGAGAATTAACAAAGGAAGGTGTAATTAAATTGGTCTATTGCAGCACTAAGGAGCAGCTGGCCGACATAATGACAAAGCCTTTGAAGATGGCATCATTTCAAAGGATCAGAGAAGCGTTTGGGATGAGTGCTGTGAACTAAACTCTTGATCGATTATATTATTTAAGTTCAATTATAAATCAAATATATGTTTTTTAAAATTGAAGGATATATCAAAACAAAAAAAAAAATGAAGAAACAGAGTTTTTTTGGAAGATAAAATTCGATTTTGTATTTAATTGGTCTATAATTTTTTCGAAAAAATTGTGTAAAACATCTCGACAATATGTATGTGTCACACCATGCAATAACACACTTGCATCGAGTATTATTAGTGTTTCGTTTGTACCATCGAAACACTACAATTTGTATGCGTGTGATTAAGGTACCGACAACGTCTCAATATTGTGTTTTGTTCTCAATTTTGGAACATTAATGTCTAAATTCTTTCTTGTCTACCCTCTTTTTAACAAAAAAAAAAAAAAAAAAAAAAAAAACGTCATTAGAGATTTAACATTTTGGATGGTCAATAGAAATTCCATTTGCTACCCCTCTACTATTCGATTTTCTCTAGCCAACGCTAGTTGACTCCATCATCCGTACATGGGACGTTCTTTGAGTATTTAAAAACGGTCTACTATTGGATCAAAAAATGCAATCACATACAATTATACGGTTCATAGTGGGACCTAACTTTTCTTGACTATTCCTGAGTTCTACTTTCGCTTCCAGGTAGGGTTGGATGCGTAGTACTTCTTTATACACGTTCACGCATGCACACATGAACCCACTTGACAGACTCGTATACATACACTCTATGCTTGATTATGAGCTAGCACATGCTCATGCGGCTAGAAACCAAAAGAAAAAAAAGGAGAGCATATCATATCATAGGGTATGTGTCTGTACAAAACATATTGAAGAAGTATCGTGTGCTTGTGACCTACCATATGCATGAAGTCTAGATTTTCTAATCTTGGTATTGTGTTATGAAGCACATCATACTTCAATTTTTTTCATGACATAACTTTCCTACGAGACATGTATACATGTACCTGACATATCTTTTATTATTAATATATATGGCTCATTAGTGTCTCAGAGGCATAACGTGAATATGGTACCATAACATATATGGGTTTACATGCTTGAATTACATGCTATCACATAATGTTCAGAAATATAATATAACATATCATAACATCAAAAAAATAAAGGACATTGAATACCCCTCATTTATACAACAGTCAATTCATCTAAGCTAACTTGAAGGCGTTCCAACAATAAGTCTACTTGTTTGGCTAAGCTTAAGTCACTAAATACCCTTAGTCGGTGTTATTATGCTTTGCTCCTTAAATTCTAACTCCAACTATGAAGTCCGATAGCGTCATATTTAGGACATCTTTAAGAAAATTAATTCACATAACTAGTTCAAATTTGGCTCCAAATATTTTAAATTGGTCAAACAATGGTCATACTAACCATAAACGCCCCCATTTACTTAAACACAAAAAAAGAAAACTCCAAAATAATCCAAAATGGTAATACAAGGTCAAATTCTCCGATCCGAGCTAATTAAGCCAACTGAGTCGAGAGGAAGCTAGTGGAACCAAGTGCAAGCCGACTGTAGGGCGTGAGCTGAAATGTGAACCGTGACTGGGAGAGGCGGCTGGACTGAGTTGCTTGCATTGGGAGTCTGCTCGAGTCACGGATAGGTCAGCGCACGAGTCATAGATCGAGCATAGGTTGCTGGCAGGCTGACATGTTGGGTTGGGTTGGGTTGTCGTCGGGGATGTTGGGCGTCCGAGCCTAGCTGTTGGAATAAACTTAAATTAAGAAAAAAAAAAAGAAGGTAGTTTTTATTTTTTTGGGTTTTAAAATTTAGTGAAAAAGACAATATTTATTTCAGTAAGTTATGGTTTTATGGGTCAGAAAACGTGTGATTTTGATGACCATTTTTAGCTTAAAAAACTTATAAATACGTTTTGTTTGTCATGATAATAGCGGAGCAAGAGTCATGGAGTTAAAAAGAAGTACAGAGCAATAAAAAAAGGGTTTTGAGAATTCTTTGTCTTCTCATCTCTCCTCTCTCGACATCTCCTTCAAAGCTTCGTGAGAGTTATCTAAACGAGTTAGTTTCAGAGCAAGCGTTTATTTTCAACAAGTTGGTATCAGAGCGGCTTTTAATTTCAACAAATTGGTATCAAACCGAATTTTATTTCAACACAAGCATGATTCAATCTCAAGCGTGTGATTTAGATGGTTAGCCTACTTAGGCTGAGGTTCAAACTTAAGTTCGGTTTTTGAGGTTGAGGATTGGATCTAATGCTAACTTTTTACTTGATCGGTACAAATTGTGGAGGGGTGCTATGTCGCTATTGGAAAAGAGGAGCATAGATGTAACAATCCAAGTCCACCGATAGTTGATATTATCCGCTTTTAGTTTGTTACATATCATTGTCAGCCTCACAGTTTTAAAACGCGTCCACTAAAGAGATGTTTCCATACCTCTAGCTGATATTATCTGTTTATTAACTAGTTTGAGCGTTCTAATTCTGAATATGGTTCGTTACATAAAATGTTAGTGGTCAAAGAAGGCAAATAAAATAACCCAATCCACCAAAGGTTGAAGGTTATGTATAGATGAAGTTGTAAATAAAATATATGGGTGTATCCTTATCCTATTTGGTACCATTATCCATTTGTATCCTATTCTAAAATTAAAATATTAGTTTAATCCATAGGATCATCCTGTTTTAACATTTTAAATCATATTTAATGTTCTTTAAACAACAAACAAAAGGGGTTAACTTTTTAAAATAACTTCACTTAAATCTCTTACTTTCTAGTAAAGCTTGTAACACATTTTCGCTACAAAACGAGTATAGGTGCTACTCGGTGGAAATTAAATTATCGACTTTTGTGATGGTGATTGGTATCTTATCTATATTCAGACGGAACAGTATTGTGAGAGTCCCACATCGGTTGAGGAGGAGAACGAAACACCCCTATAAGGGTGTGGAAACCTTCCCTTAATGCGATTTAAAGCCTTGACGGAAAGCCCGAAAGAAGATAATATAGGCTAAAGGTGGTCTTGAGCTGTTACAAATATAGAGTTCATCTCGAATAATTTGTGTACTAAACATAAATTTTAAACATTTTAAAACTGTGAGGCCGACGACAATACGTAACCGGCCTAAACGGGCAATATCTGCTCGTTTTAAAAATCGTGAGGGTGACAACAATACGTAACAGGCCAAAACAGACAATATCTACTGGCGGTTGGCTGGGATTGTTACAAATATCTTTATAAAGGTGAAATCGTGAAGCTAATGACAATACATAACGAGCCGGCAATATCTGCTCGTTTTAAAAATCGTGAGGGTGACAACAATACGTAACAGACCAAAACAGACAATATCTACTGGCGGTTGGCTTGGATTGTTACAAATATCTTTATAAAGGTGAAAATCGTGAAGCTAATGACAATACATAACGAGCCGGCAATATCTGCTCGTTTTAAAAATCGTGAGGGTGACAACAATACGTAACAGGCCAAAACAGACAATATCTACTAGCGGTTGGCTTGGACTGTTACAAATATCTTTATAAAGGTGAAAATCGTGAAGCTAATGACAATACATAACGAGCCAAAACGGACAATATTTGCTAGCAGTGGGCTTGAGCCGTTACATATGAGCTAAACATATATTTCGATTAAGAAAATAATACATTTATTTTATGGAACTTTATGGTAAACTTAAAAATTAAAAAATAGTAGTACATAGAAGTACCAAATTGAATTATAATATAAAGTTTTTAAAGTGTTACCAAAGATCTTATAAATCTTCCTTTAAATATCATCCACATCAATATTTTTTCTTTATACAATCTTCCTTGATTGCAATCTCCTTACTTTGCATTCATTCAATTCAAAAATATATCTTCTCTTTTCATTTTTTTTTTAATAGATTCTTTTCCAATTAAATTATTACTTTCTTTTCCGCGTAAACTCAGCAAATTCGACACTCAAATCAACCGATCGAATGTAATACCAATTGAGTTGGGAAATTTTTATTAGACCCATTCGAAATTTCGGATTGATCTGATCGGTGACATCAGCACCTAAATATAGTTCATTATCCAACTCAACCCAACTCCATGTAGTAAGAGGAGTAGTTATGAACCCGCTAGACCATCCCCATGGGAGGGCCCCAATTGGTAGAAAAAACCCGCAACCGAGCGGAATGCTTAAAATGGAGTTCTCTCGAGAATGAACTCCGAGAAGGTAAAGTAGAAATTAGTATGATAAAATATGATAAAGTGGTCAAAACGAGCAAATATGTCCAAAAGAAAAAAAAATTCTTCTTCTCTTTCTTTTTTACGACACAGTGTCAAATCAAAATACCCGACAAGCATTAGTCAGTTGGGTTCGGTTCGGTTGTTTTTTTAACTAGTTAAGAAAATCATATTTACCCACCGTATATTATATTAATAACTAAAATCTCATAAACCTTAAATATCAAATGTTCACAAGTTACAATGCATTACTAACATCAGTTACAAACCTCAAATATTCTTAATATCCATAATAACTTTAAAAAGTAGGGTACGGTTCGGTTGAGTTGGATTGTAACTCTATGTCTGGGTTGGTCAGGTCGACTCGACTAAACAATGTTAATTTGTAAACTGGCTTAAATTTTTTCAGTTTTACAAAAATTTAACCCAACCTAAATCGAGAAAAAAAAAAAAAAAACAACATAGCTCAAAGTTTGAGTTGAATAATCCTCAGTGGTCGAGTTCTCGAGTCCTATGGACACCCCTAGGTAGATAATAAAATATTATTTATTATAAATACAAATCTAATCCCAACATCAAAATATGAACAAATAAATAAATAAAAGTTACAAAATCCATTACCTATAAAAATATATATTTTTAAATTATAGAAATTTTATGATTCAACAACATTTAATCTAATATATTCATAAAAGTAAAATAATAATAATAATAAATAAATAAAATAATAAGGAAAGGTATAGATATTAATTATTATCATATGAACTTTTAAATTGAAAAAGAAAAAGAAAAAAAACAAAGGTTATTGGGATATGCCGACAAGTGCTTTGTTAAAAGCTAATCCAACGAGACATGAACAAAATGTGGTATGTACTATTAAGCTTAGATCTTGCTTTCATTTTCAAATCAATTTAAAGCATAATCACTTATTTAGTCATAGTTTCATATATAATTGGTCGATTATTATGTTTAACATTTTTACTGGACAGAGCGTCGTGTATGGATGACAACATCAACACAGGAAGCCATAAAATGAACTCATTGATAGATAGTTTTCGACATTCCTATCTATAAGAACCCTAGTTTCTACTAACTTAAAGTTGCTATCATATGCATGGCACACTTCTTATGCCGAAACATTTTTATAAAACAATGTCATGGGCTTACATGTAGGATTAGGGTTAGGGTTAGGGTTAGGTAGGAACCTATCATTTAAAACCCTCGTAAACATGACTTCGCGTCTAAACAAAATGAATGTAAGGGTTAGCAATTAAAAAAAAATTGCGCAATCATTGGAAAATGCGAGAATTCCGATTTGACGTTGGAATTCTCGTATCCTCAACCAACCCACACTTCTCTCACTCTTCACACCGTTCACCAACATCAACTCTGCAGACCAAACACTATTTGAGAACGTGAGAGACAGAGAGAGAACGATGAACATTTGCGAAGCCTCTATGTACGACGTTGGCGAGAATCGAAAATACAACCAACATCCAATCGAGAACGAATCACGACCTAGGAGGAAACCATCGCCAACACAAAGTGAGTAATGATGAGTTTTGACGAGTTATATGTGATTTCGAGTATGTTGTTGACGTCGTCGAGATTGGGTTTTGAGAAGGAACCGTAAATAATAATTAACAAAAAAAAAAAAAAAAAGTAAATCGTCCCTCCCTCACCCTTCACCATCACAACTCTTTTTCCAAATATCTCTCCCCGGACATCTCCTCCAACCCTAATAGTGTGCAAAAGAAACAGAACATAAAGAAAAATGTCAGAGTTTGGGAAGAAAAATGGTAAATGTCCTTGCTTCCGCACATTGAATTGGGAAAAGGAAAGACATGGTTATATTTGATGTTGACAAGTGCCCTGTGGCTCTATACGTGTCATATATATATTGATGTGTGAATTGTTTATAAATCGATATGATTATGATATGATGTGTATACGTTATGATATGTGAATTGTATGATGATACTTACGGTACGATGTGTTTAATGATATGTTTGAGATAAGATACGAGAAGGAAGCGATAAACATATTGTAACGATAGGTCTAAGGATATGCATAAGGAAACGATATGATTAGGATAGATTGATAGAGCAATATGGTTAGGATACGTTCATGAAACGATATGATTTAGGATATGTTGGGAAACGATATGACTAAGGTATGTTCATGAAATGATACGACTCTGAGATGTATAAGGACGATAAGACTATGACAAGTTTAGAAATTGATATGGCTAGGATATGCATATGGAAACGATATGACTAAGATATGTTCATGAAATGATACGACTATGAGATGTATAAGGACGATAAGACTGTGACAAGTTTAGGAAACGGTATGGCTAAAACATGCATATGAAAACAACATGACTACCAACGAAAGGTTATGATTATGATACAAGTGAATGAGGTGTGTGTGCGGAGCTAGAAGAACGACCAATGTCAAAATGACACGTGGAGATAATCTAAATAATTAAAAGATTGGGAGATCTAATAATGTAATTTATGTGGTTAATATTTTCTTTGCTTTTTCCATTGGTTTACATTCAAATTAATATATGGTTTAAATTAACAACAAAACTTCGTTGAAATTAGTGAGCAACCTATTAATGCATTTAATATTCTCATTTAATTCTCTAAGATTTTAAGAAAAATCAAAATTAATGGAAAATAAGTAAACAAATTCTAATTATTACCACCATTAATTAATGAACCATTTAGAAATTAATCATTTTCGGAGTGTCTTAAAAGCTTGAGTGGAAGCCAAGAAAAAGTCAAAGAGAACAATATCGGCTAGCGGTGGGTTTGAGTTGTTACAATGGTATTAGAGTCAGACACTTGGTGATGTGCCAGTGAGGACGCTAGACCCCAAGAAGGGTGTATTATGAAATCCCCATATTAGTTGAAGAAGGGAACGAAACATTCTTTACAAGGGTGTAGAAACCTCTTCCTAGCATACAATATCTACTAGCAGTAGACTTGGGCTGTTGCACATCTCCTACGACATGATCACGTTCTTTAGTTTTCGCGCTTCGAAGAACGAAAACAATCCCCACAAACTAACACGAGTTATTCCAGCAAGTTTTGTCATCATTCACCGGCATCCTAGGAAAATTCCTAGGCAAAGCATGCTTAATTATGAAGATTGTCCCCCTAAGACCAACACAAGTACTTCTAACATGTTTTGTCGTCATTCACATACATCTTACGAAACTTTTTAGGAGATCAGCTAACATAAAATTGTTCCAAGCAAATCACGTTAGCTATAGAATTCTTATAATTAAGCTACCAAAAAAAGAACGTTCACTTTATTGGTACACGTAATAACTTTCATTTCTTTTAAATCTTTCTTAGTCATACTATCATTAAAACCGCTCTCATTCAGATATGGTATCAGTTAATTCATATACCCATCTTTCACCCGAGCGTTACACTTACGTCTCAAAATCAAATTCTCCTTACTAAATAGTGTACGGTAAGTTGGTAAGTTTTAAAAATTTGAGTACATTTAAATAAATAAATGATTATTAATATTTGGAGGTTGGAAAGGAAGCTTCGTAGTAGTGTGGGCCCCACAAAAAGTAGGTGGGCCCATCTTGATTTGAAAGCCCATTTAAAGCCTTTTCAGTGGAGGATCCATATAGATTGTCTACAAACCCTATCTCTTCCAAAACCCTCCACGTCACCATTTCTTTAATTTAATTCCATTTAATTAATTATTCATTTTCATTAATTCATTTTAATTAATAAATCTCTCCCTATTTCTTCCTTCCCGTACTTATATATACCGTGCGTGTAAAATACACGTATGCCTATAATTTTAATAATATGTTGTATGTAATTATGTACCATTATATATCAATAAATGTCGTTTTGAAGTACAAAAAAAATATCTTAATTTCTTATTCAACGATGTGTATTAGTTCTAATTTATTTTCTTTTTGAATTAGCTATGTAGTCCACGCTCGTTTGTCGAGTGATTAACTAATGTGCAACCTTAGTTTCTAGCGTGTTATAAGAAGGTTTAGTTATCGTTTTGGGATTTGAAAAGTCTAATGTTTCTGGGTCTCAAGTAATCTTATGATCCTTTTGGATAAACTCGAAATTTTAGGTTGGTTAGGTTGGTGACCCGAGCAACCTGAAGAGGGTAACAATCCATCTCAAGCTAACCCAACCCTCTATTTTTGGGTTGGATTGTCGGGTTATTTTTTAATTATTTAAAAAAATTACTGATCCATAATAATCTCATAAATATCAAATATCAAGCTTGTACAAGTTATAACACATCACTAACATCGATTACAAACGTCAAATATTCTTAATTTTCGCAATAATCTTAAAAGTAGGGCAGAGTTGAGTTGTGTTGTAACCCTATTTTCAGGTTAGTTAGGTTGACTCAACAAAAAAAAGTCAACCACGAACCAACCCTAAACTTGTAACCCTATTTCCAGGTTGGTTAGGTTGACCCAACAAAAAAAAAAGTCAACCCATGAACCAACCCTAAACCTTGGGCTAGGTCGGATAGTTTGGATTGATGGGGTTCTCACCCACGAACCAACCCTAAACCCTAGGCTAGTTCAGATAGTCTGGATTGATGGGGATCTCAGGTCATCTCCCCTAATCTAAGAATCACTCAAAGGTTGTCGTTTCTTAATTTCACTCATGAAATTAATCATATAGTCCACACTCGTTCGTTGAGTGATAGGCTGATGTGCAACCCTAGTTTTTAGCATAGTACACGGAGGTTTCATCATCTACGATTTGAAAAGTCTAATATTTTTTTTGTTTAAGAATCACTTAGAGATTGTCGTAACCTAAATTTATTGATGAAATTAGTCAACAACGACAAACAAGAACTTCAAGATATGTATAATACGTCCTAACGAGAATTTTAATACATTTTAAGAGTTAATAAAGAAAATCCCAAATTGAATTGATTGTGGGATTCCAAGGTGGATAAGCTAAGAGATCTTGGAGTTCTCGAAAGGATCAACCAATTAAGCAACAAAGCTCATATAAAGCAAATCCATTATCCCTATAAATACCTCTTCTTCACTATCTCAAACATCAAACATTCAAAATCCTTAAAAAACACACACACAAGACATGTCGGCTGTTTCCATTTCTTCACCTCATCAGCTCATTCACCATGGAGATCAAGTGTTCTATTATTCAAGAAAGCTCCTCCTTCACTCCTCCCTCCACGCGCTCACCTTCACCGCCGACGCTCCCTCCTCCGTCCTCCACCGCCCACTCGAATCCTACACCTTCGATACAAATGTCGTCATGGTCCTCTCCGTCCTCCTCTGCGCCTTAATTTGCTCATTAGGTCTCAACTCCATCATTAGATGTGCTTTGAAATGCTCTCGTTTTGTCGTCTCTGACGACCCTCACCCTTCCTCCACCACCTCCGCCCCCGTCGGAGTCCACAAGAAAGCTATCAAGAGCTTCACTATGGTTCAATTCTCCCCAGATCTCAACCTCCCCGGGCTCGACTCCGAGTGCGTTATTTGCTTGTCGGACTTCGTCGACGGCGAGAAGCTCCGGCTTCTCCCCAAGTGCAACCATGGCTTCCATGTTAAGTGTATTGATAAATGGTTGAGTTCTCACTCCTCTTGCCCTAAATGTCGCCAGTGTTTGGTCCAAACTTCTCAGAAAATCGCCGGGGTGAGCGGTCCGGCGTCTCCTCCTCCTCCGGCCATCAACTTAACGCCGCTAGATCCCGAAGCTCGGGTACGGAATTTATGGCTGTAATGGATGATAATATGAACTAGGCGAAGCCTTAGAGTTTAATGACATTGTATATATTTTGAAAAAAAATTCCTTTTTTGATGAATGAAAAACAAATTCTAACATTACTCCAATTTTCATTCATATTAAATAATATTTTAATGATAATGTTTTATGCAATATGATTATAATACAAAACAAAATAATTGGAAAATGATAATCTCACCCACTTCATGAATTCATGTATTAAATTAGAATGATCTCTAAGATGGTGTTTGGTTTGGACCCTTTCTTGCAATTTCTTATGAAATCAAAGTTGGCAAGTTGTTACAACAGGACATACCGACCGTTATAAGAAATACTTTGTTCTTCTCTCTAATAGATGTGAGATCTCACAATTTACTCTTTTCAAGGCTCAACGTCCCGATGTCTGGCTCTGATACCATTTGTAACAATCCAAGCTCACTGTTAGTAGATATTGTCTGTTTTGGCCCGTTATATATCGTCGTCAGCCTCATGATTTTAAAACGTATTTGTTAGGGAGAGGTTTTTACACCTTATAAGCAATGTTTCGTTCCCCTCTCTAATCGACGTGAGATCTCAAAGTTGAAAAGGAAACAAAAATATTAAGAGAATATATATAAAGGAAGAAAGATTAGATTAAAAAAAAGGAAGAATTGAAAGGCACTTTGAATGAATGGGGAATGAGGGGGAGAGCACTAACTAAAGTAATTAACACAACTCTATACAATTGGACACCAAACCCCTATTCATCGTACTATGTAAAGCCTTCTACTTCAATGTTTTTCTGGCAAATTAAGGTTAAAATTATGAATGTTTTGAGTTGTTTTGATATTAGTTTCATGAATAGACTCTAAATTTGATATCGTGCATGCGTGGAACGACATAGATGAAGTTGGACCACGTCAAAGTAGAATTAGTCGACCACCAGCTAAGAAGTGTATAGGAATATTTAGTTGAGCCTAAAGTGCAACTTATTGTTAGCATATGTATCGACCCGCTCTTTGAGGCTTCGAATTATGGACCATCAAGTACTGGCTAGGTGTAAATGTCTCAATTTGAGCTCTCATCAACTCACGATGCGTAGTACTCGGCTTCCTTGGAGCACTTCCAAACCCTTATGGGGTTCTTACTGGACTCTGGCTTATTTAGGTTAACCTATTAAAATTTTATTGTCCATGTCCTTCACTCAAATGTCAAGTATCTGTGAGGTGTGACCTTTAATTATTTTTTACTACTAAACTGCTATAACATGGGAGATATTGCTCGATATTGGTCATCTACAAGAATTTAGTTGACGTCTCCCTAATAGACCATGTAATGTTGTCTCAACTAAGAGGAGACGACCCTTGTGCTTGTCATACTATTACCCTCATGTGGTTTCTCACTCCTAAAGAATAGTTTAAGACCAATGAATAGTTGAAGATCCCTTGATGTCTCTCGGCACACTGTGTCTCAAGGCACGACCCTACTACTCCAGCTCTTGAAGGACTACTATGGATGGTTGTAGACCCCTATTCCCGTGATAGATTAGGTTCATTAGAAGAAGTTACTTACTTGACTACTATTCCCCACATTGTCATAGAACTCACAGGAAGTGATCCCTGTAACTACCATTACCATACCGGTCGTATATGTAACGACTCTAAATTTTCTACTTAACCTAAGGCCACTACTGTATACATATCATGAACATTTAATGCGAAATTAATTCATTTGAAACTTTATAATAAAACTTAACCTTGGTCTTGTATGTTTTGAGATTTATAAACCAACTAATACAAATTGAAATAAAAAAGCTCTATACTAACCTATATGCTACTAAATGGAAATGCAACTAACCTATAGTCTACCAAATTTAAATTACGAAACTATCATAAGTATGTGTCATGGTCTCGTAGTTGCGGTGCCACCGTTAGCTGTATAGGAGAGTCTTTCCTTTACCTAAAAAGTAGGGTAGCACATAACTTAGTATTTTAAGAAATACTCAATAAGCGACCCTTCTATCGGGGTTAAGTGCAAACACATACAATTACATGCATGAGACCTATCATAACAATTTATTTTCCTACGGCGACTATCCTAACAGGCAACTTGGATACGTACTTAATTTTCCTACACACGGGTCACACGTACGAGTATGGACCCACCAATCGATTCACACATCTCCTAGGCTTCTTTCTAGTCGGGCAAGCATTCTCTAGTAGTTGTTGATGTCGGACACCCGTTAGGAGTAACGACAATCACGACGGCATTATGGTAAACATAATATCGTTCGACTACCTCGTAGCAATGCTTTCGTACTATCATGAAGGAATAGGGTATCCCCTTATGCATGAGCACACAATAATGCATGAGGTTCCAACATTTTTCTTATTAACATTTAATACAACCTTGCTAGCTATTTCTTCATATCATAACATTTTTCTTATCATTTCTCATAACGTTTGTCATATCATTTATTATAACTTTCATGTGTATGTCGGGGTTGTATTTCATACTAGTTCATCGTTTTGCATGTCAATCATATCATATCGCTCATGTCTCACATATATCATATCATAATGTGCTTTCAAACATAACAATCCATATCATACACATATCAAATCATATGTCATAATAGTCACATACATAACCCGTGCATGTCTTCAACATATCATATCATAACATATAATATCATAAACATATCAATTCATCATATACAGCAGAACAATCACATTTCATAGCATATACATATCATTTCATAACAATTTACATATACAGACCTATGACACGTGCGAAGCAATGAGTATGTGTCGTCATACAACATACAATTATAATCAAACGACGGTAGGATCACTTGGTTGGTCTTAGCCGACGTTCTCTCTAATTCAAGTATTTTTGCTCCCGTTCCTCGAAATTGCTCCAATTTACCGCTGGTTGTTATTTTCTATTAGAATGTCCATCTCATTTCGTTTGTATTCTAATAATTCTTAACTCAATAGAACCTAAATTGAGAAATTTACCCTTCTACAGACCTTATTTGCAATTCAGCTTTGGGATGGTCGAAACGGTAGAAAATGACTAATTTTTCCTTTGCCGAGCCGAGTGAGCGATTTTTTAGCTGCCGAGCCAAGCCGAGGGAGTCATTCGTTGCAGGCATGCCACATGGCACAATAATAGGCCGACGCGTGTGCATACGACTTTGGGTCAAGGCGTGGGTCGCGCGCGGGTGTGCAGGTCGCGTGCGGGTACGCAGGTCACAAGCTGCTGGGCTGGCTGCGGCGCTTGGGCTGATCTGGGTTTTGGGCCATAACGGTTTGGGCCTTGGTACTTGGGTGTTACTCGGGCTGCAGACACACGTGTGCAGACTGCTGTAGACATGGGCTTAGCAACGCGTTTGGGCCGAGAAATAAATGGGTTGGGTCTCAGGTGCTGCTGCAAGTTGGGCTGCGTGTTGTGTCCGACCTGGATCCTGATCCGCCGAACCTTACCTTCTTCGCCCGAATTTTCACCAGGGAATAATCATGGGTTTATAATCTAGAAATACTATCTCTATTGGTATGAGGTCTTTTGGACAAGCCCAAAACAAAGTCATGAGAGTTTATGCTCAAAGTGGACAATATCATACCATTGTGAAGAGTCATGTTCATCCAACACTCCGTACACTGGACTTCGACGACGTTTCTATTGGAATCTTGACCATTGAGTTTTGGGTATTTTTGTATGGTGGTAGAGTGAAGAGATTTTGGTATATAGGCATAAAAATATATATTAGGCAAAAATAAATAATAATAAAAAAAAAATAAAAATTGCATGATATGTGCCCGCTCGGTAATTTAAGGTAGGTAAGGGTTGTTCATGAAGGGGCACCATCACTCTGTCTCGAAGACATTAGGGTAGTGCATCAAGGAGCTGCAACTATTGCGTAAACTAGAGATACCTATCATTGGGAAGGTGCTTAATTTTGAGACCTTTCATATCTGGCCCAACTTGCAACCAATTTTTTTGTAACGCTCAAGTAGATGAAGAGTACATGAATGAACGGATGAACGGATACCATATTTGAATGAGAGTGATCTTGAAGATAGAATGACTGAAAAATACTTAAATTACTAACTACACAACAAGCCACACCTTCTGTACTTAGAGACTCTCCACAATGGTATGATATTGTCCATTTTGCCAACGTAGGACTCACTCCCAATAATCCTCCCCTCGAACAAAGTACACCCTTTGTTCAACATTTGAGGATTCTATTGACATGGCTAAGTTTAGGGCATAGCTCTCCACAATGGTATGATATTGTACATTTTGCCAACGTGGGACTCACTCCCAATAATCCTCCCCTTGACATGGCTAAGTTTAGGGCATGACTCTAATACCATGTTAGGAATCACGACTCTCCACAATGGTATGATATTGTCCACTTTGAGCATAAGCTCTCATGACTTTGCTTTGGACTTCCCCAAAACGCCTCATACCAATAGAGATCGTATTCCTCACTTATAAACTCATGATCATTCCCTAAATTAGCCAACGTGGGACTCACTCCCAATAATCCTCAACAGGGAGATCCACGAAAACTCCAACCTTGGGGCATACAAGTACTGAATGTGAATTTTGAATCTTGATCCGAATCTCAAGCATGAGACGTCACACTTTAGCTATCAGAAGGGTTTTCAGCTATCGTGATAAACGACCCTTTTATGATACTAAAAAAATATTTAATTTTCGATATAGATCTAAAATGCTATAAATAACATTCCAAAAGTAAAATGTGCATATGGAAATTAAAAGAAAAAAAGTAATGCTTTGCCACTACCAAAAATAGGGCTCCAACTTTAAATCATAATCTTTAATATATATATATATATATATATATATATATATATATATAATATAATATAATATAATATAATATAATATAATATAATCTTCCCTTACAAAGTGGTGGTGCATAAATGTTGAGACAATTGGAATCCAAACCAGGTAGATAATAATATTTCAAAAGTGATGTATTTTTGGGAAAATTATATAAAAATATATATATATATATATATATATATATATATATATATATATTATATATCTTTTTCTCTCTCTTATGCATATAATATATGGTTATTAATAAATAGTATGGCCTAAAGGACTTTTAAAACACATGAGTGCACATGCACTACTCTTAAACACACAATTTTGTAGAATGTTCATGGAGTCAAATATTACGTCGCATCTATCTGATATCACGTCAACCGAAATTATATTGATTACTAATAAAAGTGTGAGTTTGATTGTTAGATGTTACGGTCATGTTTGTCTAACGCGTGTTGTCTGTAGCCACATGTTGAATGTTCTGATCATGCTTGTCCAAGACTTGTTGTCTATGGCCTCATGCCTATTATTGTTGTGTCGATATTGAGGTGTATGATTGGTAACCAAAATCATTTTTACCCGTGATACGGCTAAAATGCCCCAAGATGTACTATGAGGGGTTTTGACTAGTTGTTGATTCTTCATATCCGAATTTTATGTTATTAAAGTCATCGTTGTTACCTATTCGCTTTTGCTATTTTGGACTGTTCTCAAAACGATTTTGACCCAATCAAGATCGATAAAGGTCCGTATGACTACTGGTTTGGCCCGTTAAAATTGTTTAGGAATGTTTAGAGTTGATTTTAGAATAGATACGTAGAGTTAAGTCCATGATAAGCTCTACGTTAGATGTTGTGAAGGCATGAGATGGCGTCGGTGTAATTGTAAAGGTTGAACCTAAGAGGTAGAAACTTTCCGTTTCTTTAAGCTTTTCTTCGTCATCCTATCCTCAAGATCATTCTCATTCGAATGTAGTTTTGGTCCTATACTTGAGTGTCACATCTCTACCAGCTTCTAACTTTGTTCGTCTCCAAACCACATCTTACTTTGAGAGGTATCGGTCTGATACCATTTGTAAGGACCCATGCTCAGGATTCAAAATCTGAACGATATCTGATGACCCCGACATTCCCTTGCATCCCTTGCAACATAATCATGTTACCTACTCCTCCATTTTTAAGAATGAATACTATCTCGATAGACCAATATAAGTTCTTCCTAGTCCTCACTCACCTGTATCCCAGCATAATTCATAGGAGGTCACTCAACATAGAATCACTCCAAGTAAAGTACACTTAACTGTGGAGTTCTTATGATTGGGTCACTAAAAAGGAATGTGCATCTTGTTGGTATAGATAGTAATTTTCGTTTCTTTAAGCATGTCTTAGTCATCCTATCCTCAAGATTACTCTCGTTTGAATGTGGTTTCGGTTCATCCATGTACCCTCCTTTACTACGGTGTTATATGTCCATCAACTTCTGCCTTGGTTCGTCCTCGAATTACGTCTTACTCGGAGAGGTATCGCTTTGACACTATTTGTAAGGACTTATGCCCAAGAGATGGATCAGGATTCAGAATTCGAATTTGGCACCTATTGCCCTGAAATTTCCCTGCAACCTTCCTTGACATGGTCACATTACCTACTTCTAGCTTCTTAAGAGTGAAGACTATTCCCACAAACCAATACGAGTCCCTACTCATGCTTTTTCCTCACTCACATACAATTTTTTTTCCTTCACTCACATATATCCCGAAAAAAAATCCTCAGAGGTCACCTAATATAGAATTGCTCCAAGTAATGCCCGCTTAAACATGAAGTTTCTGTGTTGGTATAGGTAGTAACTTTCATTTCCTTTAAGTCTTTCTTAGTCATCCAATCCACAGGATCGCTCTCATTCGGATATGGTTTTGGTTCATTCATGTACCTACTCTTTACTCGGGTGTCACATGATGTTTTATTGATGCTAGTGCTCTTTGAAACATAATTCTACCGGATGAGTCTAACAATCATAATTTAGAATTCTAATACCGAAGAAATGAACTTATCTAACTGCACAAAAAAACTTAATTCCAAATAATTTAAATTAGCGAACAAGTAGTCATACTAGCCTTAAACGCCTCTAAAAGTATAAAAAAACACATCCCAAAGAGTCGAAAATGATTAAAAATGTCCGAGTGTATCAAACCCAAGCGGGATCAGCCGAAAAATCAAATTAGAACAGTAAAAAATGTATTCTCCGACTGGCTTTGAACCGCCCAAATGAAATGAAACGGAACAATTGTTGTGACTCAATAAAACCGTGAGACCTTTTATTTATATTCGAGTCTATCTCTCTATTTTCTCAACTTAAGCCAGGCGAGACAACTTTTTATATATATTAATATTATTATTATTTTTCAAATTTCGGGTTGTTACATATAATGTCTAAATATCATAGATTACTCCAAAACAAACGAAGTGATTTAGTTGTCTTAGTTGTCTGTCTCATGAGAATCTTGGATTCCTACGAAACAAACCGACCTTTATGACTTGGATTGTTTTTATATGCATGTCGAGAATGAAGTAAAATTTGATGAAAGATAACAACTTTCCAAGTATGTTAGATTTTTATTTGGGAACCAAAAAAAAAAAAAAAAAAAAAAAAAAAAAAAAAAAAAAAAAAACGTTACATGTAACGTAAAACACGAGGTTTAAAACTTGATAAAATATTGTAAAGAAAAAAACTCGACTTTCGTGACAACCATCGTTGACCATCTAGAATGTTCTTGCTTTTACTTTGAATTTTTTTAAAAAAATATTGAATATTAAAAATACGTAGTAAGTGACTCTACTGTTGAGGTTAGGAAATGCAAACACGTGCAATCATGATTTAAGCTAACATGACTATGGTGAGACCTAAAACCTAACCTTGTGTGCTCGGTTCTTTCCATTTCTTTAGGGTGTACATCATTTTTATGCATATGGTTTCTGTGAGATCCCACATCGGTTGGAGATGAGAACGAAACATTTCTTATGAAAGCGTGGAAATCTCTCCCTAATAGACGTGTTTTAAAATCGTGAAGCTGATAGCGATATGTAATTGGCCAAAGCGGACAATATCTGCTAGCGGTAGGCTTGAGCCATTACAATTTCATGTTCATCAAACCTAGTAGACGAGCATCACTCTCAATACTCTAGACCTCACTCGTTTTGCATCATTTTCATGCATAGATGTGCATTACTTTCATACACACTAACACTATGTAATGTGTTACTTTCCTTACTTTCGTGCACATAATGCTCTCGGGACATACATCACTTTTGTGAAGTCAAAATCCTACCGATAATTGGAAACAATGGTTGCTCTTGTGAAGTGATGGTGACGAAAGGTTAGGTGATGATCGACTTTCGACGACAAGCATTTATGTATGCGGATGACAACAATTGAGCAGACGCGTTTTAAAACTGTGAAACTGAGGGCGATACGTAACGGGCCAAAGCAGACAATATTTGTTAGCAGTGAATTTGAGCTGTTACTAATGGTACTAGAGCCCGTCATCATGTAGTGTGCAGAGAATGCTGATTGCCAAAGGGGACAGATTGTGAGATCCTACATCGGTTGGAGAGGGTAACAAAACATTTCTTACAAGGGTGTAGAAACATCTTAAAACTCTGAGACTGATGGGGATATATAACGGGTCAAAGTAGAGTTGAGCTGTTACAGGTGGAAATTGAGAGTGAGAGGAACAACCGACAGAGACGCAAAACACAACCGTGTTATGTTATACATGGAGATTGAAAAGTCGGAGGTTTAAATCTTGGTGTCGTTGGTAAAAATATATTCTGAGAAATAAAAATATCCACGTGGACATTAATTTAACAAATGTTAGGGAAGAAAAAAATTCTGACAAATAAAAATGTAATGAATTAAATCCCGAAGAAAAAGAAAGAAAAAATAAAGAAAGGCTGTCATCCAGGTCACACTATCTTTACTGGTGGTCGAAATCATTCACCCAAATTCTTCATTTCATCTGAATTTCATTTGAATTTGAATTTGCATTTTGTTCTTTTTTTTTTTCCATATAAATACCCTCATTTTCCCCTCCCTTCGTCCATTCCTTCCTTCTCTCCATTTTCGATCTCACCTTCTCGCCTTTGCAACCGGGAGAGACTGAGCCTGAAAACGGAGAGAGGCCGTCGATTCCCTCTCTTGGCTCTTACATCTTCCTTCTCTGCTTCCGTTTCTTCACTTCCACAGGTATGTTCCCCTTTCGATCTGGTTTTGTTTAGATCTCTTACTCTGATTTCATTCCAGATTTGGATTTGCTTTTCCTGCCATTTCTGGTTTTTTTATCACTCTTATGAACTTCGATCTGGTTGTTTTCTCTTTATTTTTACCAATGTATGCTTTGTTTTCGTTGATCATGAGTTTTTTTAGCTTCTAGTTCTTTGATTGCCTTTTTAAACAGTGGTTGCTTAGTTCGTTTGCTGTTCTGAGGTTTCTGATGTGAATCATGTGATTTGTAAATCGGTATACTGTTTCTTGCTGTAAAGGATTCTTTTCCTTTGTTCTTTTTATCTTTTGTTTTGGAATCTGTTTGGTTAGTGGACTCGGTGACATTTCGATGGCTATTTGCAATTAGATTCTGGAAGTACTGTTGCTGATCTTTGACCTTTTGCGTGTTGTTATTGAAATTTTGTGATACTGGAGCTAAGATCTTGTATTTGTTGGATATCGCTTGTAATTTTCTCGATGCAATTGTATTTTTATAACATCGTTTCTACTGCCATATTTACCTGGTGTCATGACTGGACTTGTGAAGAAGTTCAACTAAAGATCTCAGCTACTTGAATTGTTCTGTTGATAAGCGATGTTGAAAGTTGATTGACTGAGGATCGATTATTTGCTGACTTAACTCACATGATTTTTATATTAAAATCGTGTTGCTTACGATTATCCCTAGTGCATCATCTGTTTGGCCTCTCCTTTCCTTGTAATTTATCTTTTAATAGAATATATGTGTGATTTTGCCCGTCACCTTTCCCAAGAATCAATATTTTCTCTTGAAGCCGATCCATATCTTCCTGTAAAATTTGAGTCTTTTATTGTTTGGACAAAAGTAGAAGCTAGCAAGGGTTTTGGAGTTGAGCTATTATTAGGTGACGTCGTTTATAATTTCTACCCTGGGCCTTATTACAGATAGGATTGTGTGTTATATGCTTATAGCTTAGTACCAAAATTCAACAATGCATTGCACCATGTTTGGTAATATTTTTCTCATTTGTGTGTGTTTTTCAGTATTTATAAAAGATGGCCGATGCTGAGGATATCCAGCCACTTGTTTGTGATAATGGAACCGGAATGGTGAAGGTAGATCACTGCCCTTCAAACATGTACCCGTTTTTCTTGGCATGTTTGCTTCTGCCTTGAGACTGGTAATAGGTCTGAAGTTCTTAATTTTTAAATTGTAGGCTGGATTTGCTGGTGATGATGCTCCCAGGGCAGTGTTTCCCAGTATTGTTGGTCGACCTCGACACACCGGTGTCATGGTGGGTATGGGCCAGAAAGATGCTTACGTTGGTGATGAGGCCCAATCCAAAAGAGGTATTCTTACCTTGAAATATCCCATTGAGCATGGTATTGTCAGCAACTGGGATGATATGGAAAAGATTTGGCATCACACTTTCTACAATGAGCTACGTGTTGCACCAGAAGAACACCCAGTGCTTCTTACTGAAGCTCCTCTCAATCCTAAAGCCAACAGAGAAAAGATGACACAAATCATGTTTGAAACTTTTAATGTACCTGCCATGTACGTTGCCATTCAGGCCGTTCTATCTCTGTATGCCAGTGGTCGGACAACAGGTTCACATCTGTTTCTCCCTTCCATCCTAAATTTAGGACAAATAGGTTGTGGTTTGGATAAATATTTAATGAATTATTTGAATAGGTATTGTGCTTGACTCTGGTGATGGTGTTAGTCACACTGTGCCAATCTATGAGGGTTATGCTCTACCCCATGCTATCCTCCGTCTGGACCTTGCGGGTCGTGATCTAACTGATGCTTTAATGAAGATTCTCACCGAGAGAGGGTACATGTTCACAACCACTGCCGAGCGGGAAATTGTCCGTGACATGAAAGAGAAGCTGGCTTATGTTGCACTTGACTATGAGCAGGAACTCGAGACTGCCAAGAGTAGCTCCTCAATTGAGAAGAACTATGAACTGCCTGATGGACAAGTCATCACTATTGGAGCTGAGAGATTCCGATGCCCTGAAGTTCTTTTCCAGCCATCCCTCATCGGAATGGAAGCTGCTGGAATCCACGAAACTACTTACAACTCAATTATGAAGTGTGATGTGGATATCAGAAAAGATTTGTATGGCAACATTGTTCTCAGTGGTGGTTCTACCATGTTCCCTGGTATTGCCGACCGAATGAGCAAAGAGATCACAGCTCTTGCTCCCAGCAGCATGAAAATCAAGGTCGTTGCACCACCAGAAAGGAAATACAGTGTCTGGATTGGAGGGTCAATCCTTGCATCGCTCAGCACCTTCCAGCAGGTGAGACACTCCCTCCTTTCACTCTTAACCTCTCTCTTGGTTCCATTTCTCGCACAAGTTTCTTACCGACTAATACACTTCGTATGTTCTTACCAGATGTGGATTTCGAAGGGCGAGTATGACGAATCTGGCCCATCCATTGTCCACAGGAAGTGCTTCTAGGTTCAATATGTGCTTTGAATGGTGAGTTATTTCCTTTAGTTGGCTTTTTTTGTGTCATGTGTAATGTGAACTGTTTCGGTTGAGCACGGATATGGGTCATGGAAGAAGGGTATATTTCTGAGGTCATTCATTCATATGCCATTGCTTTCCACCGCCGCTATGAGTTTGGGATTAAGAAGTAATAGACCCTCTGGATGTTTATGTTGTTGTTGGTGGGCAAAAACAACTTTCCTTCCAAAATCTTTCCCTGCCTGCCTTTGCCAAATCTGTGACGCAACCATGTCTTTTCTCTTAGTAGGAGATGATTGTGATGCTTTTATTTTCCTCTATCCTTCTCTCTTTCTTCCTCCTATTTTATATTCCAAGTTCTTTGTTTATTTTTTTTTTTCGAGAACATTAATGTTAATAGTTATTGTAAGACAAATATTAGTCAGTTTGGTCCTTCCTTGCAGTCATAAACATGCTATGCAAAATGATATTTTATTATTTGGGTTGAAAGCTTTATAAGGGCATCATATTCATATTCATATTCACATTTTTTCTTCTTTCCATCCTCCTTTAGTGTTCTGTCTATTCATGGTTATTTCTCCAATTGTGCTCCTACAAATTTTTGGTAGGTTCATTGACATTTAGATTAAATACCCATAAATTGGAGGGCCATTTGAGAGCTATTGAAAATATATATATCAGTGGTTGATATTGATATGAGGGTTCCATCATTTTGAACTTCTTTTGACTTTTCTTTTAAGAAGAAAAGGAATCTATAGAAAATGAAAGAAATAGTTGGTCATAAATTGGTGACCTGTGGAGCCTTTGTATTGCTTCGACTTGTGTGTTGTAATGGGTTGGCCTTTGAATTATTTAGAGAGATTGATATATAATTGTCGACTTTTTTTAATACTAGTAGTTGAGGTGCATAATTTTGCTTCTTCATAACTGTTTCTTTATTTTTCTGTCAGTGCAACTTATTAGTTATATTCGGTAATTTTGAAGAATATATTAGTCAAGAAATATATTTTAGATATTCGTAATCAGTTGAATTTAAATAGTTGTAGATTTAGTTAGTTTATATTTTCTTTGTAGATATTATTTAGTATCTTGTATCGTATTTAAAGGTTGTGAATATTAATGAAGATTGAACATTCGATCCCAATTCTTTTTCTTATTTTTAAATCGTATTATTTAGTTAGTTTATACTTTTGAATGGTAGATATTGTGTCAGTTTCCAAGACAATTGAATCAAATAATATATTTTTATTTATTTATTGCTACTTATTAATGGGATTTCTCTCTTTTATGAGTTGGTGTCCATGCGTTCGAACTACAAATTTGAGTTCATTTACAGTTAATGGCCATTTTGTTAAGAGAAATTTGCTTAGTTTATAAACTACAAAACTAGTTAAATATACCAATAGATTGATTCGGAGAGAATTTGAGTCATAATTTTTTTTTTTTTTTTTTTTTTGAGGATGTATAGTGGAAAAAAAAGAAAGAAAAATTTATTATCCATTTTTACCATTAAAATTAGTCTGTTTGTTGTGATAATTTAAGGTTCTTTACTGGCTTTTATTTTATATTCAATGATTCAAAGTTTAGTTGAACTTTGAATAGGTGTATTGATTTTGGAACTGTGTGCCATTTTATGGAACTTTATATTTTAACTTTTTACTTTTTAATGCTTGTTGGGTTGCAAATGAGAAAATAAGAGTATATATATATATATAAAGTTGTTTTTAAATTGGGGTTCTTTCCCAACTTTAGATAAGTATTGAAATGTCTTGTATTTATGTTTAGACGTACTAATGAAAAGAGATTTTCTATTTATCTAAAGTTTTGATATCTAAGGAGAGATTAAAAAAAAAAAAAAAAAAGAGACGTGAAGGAAGTTTTTAGAGTGAGGAATAAAAGAAGGAATGGCAAGTTATTGTTTCTTTTAAAGTAAAATTATTACTATGTGCCTGTTATAACTATGAAAGTTCGATGGAAAGTTGAAAGTGATACCGAAAGTGATATCGAAAGTTCTAATGATTTAGATGGAACTAAAAAATACAAACATTTATGGGTTCATGCTGAGTCAAGAAATGCAATTACATACGGAATACGGCATAGTTCCTGATTAATGAGACTTACTTTTCATGACTGCTTCTTGGGCTTTACTTTTTTTTTTCGGGTAGGGTTGGATGCATAGTATTTCTTTACCCATAGTTCATGCATGCACGCATTAGCCCACTAGGTGGGCTCATAAATCTGCCCAAAAAGCGGTGTATAATATCATGGTGTATGCATTCGTATTTAACATATTGGAAAGTAATTCATGCATGTGACGTACAACATGCATGGTGTCTCGCGCTTTAGATCATGGTACAATGTGCACAATGTGATGATCCAATCATAAACTAAGTTCCTTCCCTCCCGAGTGAGTAGATCTCCTGCTTTCTCTCTCTCTAAGAAAGATATCTCTACTCCCAAGATGCTAGTCATATTCATCTATACAAATCAAAAGATAAATTCTCATAGACAAGATTTCATAAGTCACTCAAGATTAAAATCGAGTCGTAATATTAATCTTCTCTATTAACGAATTTATAAAGAGAAAATATTTTGTAATTCAATCCTATATCAATTTATGGTATAGAATATCCTCGTTCACATGTCTCCACATTAATGATTTAGATAAAAACATTTGAAACAATAACAAAGTGTCACCCAAACTATAGACTTTTTAGCTTAGAACTTCTCAGTCCCATCAATCGAATCATTTTTTCAAGAAATAGGCTATTGGTTGGAGAGATGATTCAGTCTTAGGCTATTGGTTGGAGAGATGATCTTAAGCTGACGCATATAAACCAATCCCGACACGCTCCTTAGATTTATTTATGGCCCTCAAGGAGCTGTATGAGGTGAAAATCTCATGTACAGTTCTATAATAGTGATGAGAACAGTGAACACGATTAATCATTTAAGTTATACCTGAACATGCTTCTTATCTCAAACAATACTATTAAATCGCTAAAACTAAATCATTAAACTTCATTTAATTAGATTTTTTACCCAAGATAAATATTTTTTTAAAATTCAACAAAGAACAAACTCAAAAGCAGAAATTTTCATACATTAAGTACAGCAGAATCAGAATTACACCATTACTTTAGTGGCTATTTAGTATGCTTTATTTATACTATCATCAGTGTCTCTTACTTCACTTATGAATCATGCTCTTTTAAGCACCAGATTTTGATTTTTCAGATTCTTCTTGCTGTTGCTTCCACTGTTGTGGGGTCAGAGCCTTCTTGATGGAGAGAGCATGAATCTCTTTCATTTCCTCCTCCAGAGCTGCATTCACCAACCGATGTCGTTCAAGCAACCTTTTCCCTTCGAATCGTTCCGAGACAATATCAATTACGAAACTCGCCCCGCACCTGGTGGAGATACCATTTGTTTTATGCTTCAGGAAAATGGCTGTAGAAATGTATCATAAAATTTTAATCACGCGTGGTTTAGAACTTACCCTCCAGATGTGTCAGTTACCTCCTGAAACAATCAAGGAAATAATTAGTGATTCAAGATGCTGATTTTGCAGTTCATGTAGTATACTAGAGAAATTTTTAAGTGATTTACAAGAAATTATATTTAAGCAAACCTATAGATTAATGATAAAGTACTCTAGCAAACCCGGTGAGTAAAGGTAAAGCATTGTTGCAACTTAGGGAGTAGAATAGAGTAAGATGTATCGTGCAAAACTGTTTGTAATAACCCAAGCTCACCGCTAGAAGATATTGTTCTCTTTGGGGTTTCCCTTCCAAGCTACCCGTCAACGTTTTAAAACACGTCTACTGCTTGTAATAGCCCAAGCCCAATCTCATTGCTTCGTTCCCCCTCTCCAAACGATGTGGGATCTCACAGTCCACCCCCTTTGGGGGCCCAGCATCGTGGCACACTGCTCCATGTCTGGCTCTAATACATTTGTAACAGCCCAAGCCCCACCGCTAGCAGAGATTGTCCTTTTTGGGGTTTTCCTTCTAGGCTTTCCCTCAAGGTTTTAAAACGTGTCTACTAATGAGAGGTTTCCACACCCATATAAGGAATGTTTCATTCCCCTCTCCAAACGATGTAGGATCTCACACTGTCAACCAACCATGGGTTAAGCTTAGCTAACTTATACTCCCCACTTTTAGAATAGTGAGCTAAACGCTCCTCTAGTGGTAAAGAATTTGTATATCTACTAGAAAATTCTAGCACTATGAGCAAAAAGTTGACCATCCTCACCTGACCTCCATGTTTGAAATAAAAACTTATTAAAGTGAGGTGCTTGAAAACTTGTGTGCGTTTCTCTAAAGTGGTAGCATAGTAAGGACTATAACAAGAATAGCGTCCTTCGAAGGAACTGTTCCATTTTCAAAAAAATGTGCCGATCCTTGAGGTCATTGGTTTACATACTCAATCCCACATTGGATGTAAATGGTATATTACTGTTCACTTTCTATAAACCCTTCAATTACACACAATCAATGAGCATCAGGCAAACTTCAGAACCGTTGCTTAAATATCAAATTTACAGAAAATCCCTTCAAGACATGACCATGGTGACAACGCTTTTTTTCCTCTTGTTAAGTTTCTGCTATACATTCAGTATTCAGACTCCAATGAATTGCTTATAAACCCCCAGAATACTTTGTTCACAAAAGCAGTCCCCAGTTTTGAAGTTTTACTTCTATTTTGGAACTTCTAGTATTAAGTCCAAACACATTTCAGGGAAAATTCACAGTGTTCGTCTGGTAAACCAACAATAGTACATCACAAATCGTAACATATCACTAAGTAAGAATAATACAAACAATTTTGTTTTTAGTTCTCTTAAGAAATACAGTTTTTTATTAACATTTTTGTTTGTCATCAAGTTTCGGAGAAGTTTCGAAAAACTTAATTTGTTTCTCAAACTTGAACATTAGTGATTTCTATAAGTAGAGAACAAGGCAGAAAAAATATCAGTAAGTCACTGAAGAAAACAGGAAACTAAAACCAAAATCCTTACAAAATAGCAAATAAACCATGCCAATTGAACAAAAAACAAACCAAAGCCTCTTTTAAGATAAATACTCTCTGAATAACTTCACTGTGAATGGAACCAATCAATATCATACTCCATAAGGAAGGCTTTCAGATCCACCACTCAAACACCATAAAATCTCCAAGTAAAAACAAAAAGCAGAGAAAATCATCCATTGGATCGGAAGATAACACTTCCAAATCTCTTCTCAGTTCCACTATCTCAATTCAAAGCAATGAAGTGAACTAAGACTTAGAAAAGCTAAACTAGCAAGAACACGATGCCAATTTTTGGCTCAATACTAAGTGAACGAAAAGGAAAACCGCAGGTGAACAGAACACGAGGATCGATAATCAGAAAAAAGTAGAGAAAGAGCGTGAAGAAGAAGCAAACCAGATGCTGAGGATTCAATTTGGAGGTTAAAGTAGATTCGAGTTGCTCCTTTGTGACTCCCATCTTCTTCAATTGCCTTTCTGCCGTTTCTTCTTTGCTTTATATACTTTCTCAGAGAAATGCAATTGACTTCTTAAAAGGAGCAGATGGATTGTGATGGACCGCTGTTGCCAAAGCCCACAATAACCATAATTTTAATGGGCCCAAAGCCCACAACGACCATAATTTTAATGGGCCCAAAGCCCTTTTTTTCTTTTTTCTTTTAAATAAAAAATGGATCTCTAACCGAAGGATTCATATGACCAGGGAATCCGACCAATCGAAACTATCCAACTCAAACCCTAGAAGTTGGGCGGGCTTAGATATATATATATATATATATATATATATATATATATATATATATATATATATTTTTTTTGTTTGGGCTAAGTTGAATTTTTGAAAAAAATCAAATATTCACGTCGATTCACGGGTTGATATTTTTTTGTATGGTTGACCTGACTAATCCAAAAATAGGGTTACAACTCAACTCAACCCTACCTTATTTCTAAGATTATTAGGAAGATGAAGAATATTTAATATTTTTAACTGATGTTAGTGATACATTATGACTTGAAAAATGTTTGATATTTGAATTTTATAAGATTTTAGTTATTAATATTGTTAAACTAAAATAGGTCATATCTATAGTAAGATAATCTACTGATTTACTGTTTTGTTATATAGATAAAAGAGAATCTATGATATTCTGGTTTGTTATCATAGATCAAATCTATGATTTCCTGGTTTGTTATTTGTATCGATCATGTAATCCTTATACACATCTATAAATACATGAGATGATGACCCATATAGGTCACAGTGTCATTTAACCTAACATGGTATCAGAGTATTGACAATGTCTAACATATCTTCCTCCTCCCCATCTACCATCTCCAACACAATCTCATCTACCATGGCGTCGACCTTTGGCCCAATCTCTCTCCATCAGGTTGTCACAATCCGTCTCACAAAAAATAACTTCATCATATGGCGTGCCCAACTCCTCCCCTACCTACGGAGTACGAAGCTTATGGGCTACCTCGATGGCACCATTGTTGCACCTGCCAAGCTGGTCCCTTCCTCAACCACTGATGGTGCTGACCTGGTCTCTAATCCGGCCTATGATCGGTGGTATGTTCAGGATCAACAGGTCCTTAGCGGCCTTCTCTCCTCCATGTCTGAGGAGATTCTTCATGATATGGTTGCCGCTACTACGTCCAAGGAGGCGTGGGATACCCTGCAGCAGATGTTTTCGTCGTTAACTCGTGCTCGCACTGTTCAGATCCGTGTTGAGCTCACCACGTCCAAGAAACGCGATCTATCTGCTGCAGATTATTTTCGCAAGATCAAAGGGCTAGCCACCGAGCTGGCTGCTGCTGGCTCTGCCTTGCAGGATGATGATGTGATCGCGTATCTCCTCGCTGGTCTTGGCCCTAACTATGATCCTTTCGTCATCTTGATGACTACCAAGAGTGAAGCCCTCACGCTTGATGATGTGTTTGCACATCTAATGGCGTTTGAAGCTCGTCAACTACAACACCAGGCTAAACTTCAGTTAAATCCTGGATCTTCAGTTGATTATGCTGGTTGTGGTGGTCAACAGAAGAACTGTGAGTGTAGGGATCGTGGTCGTGGGCGTTCTCAAGGTGGTGTGCCCTCTCGTCTTACTGGTGATCGTCGTGACCCTTCTGCTCGTCCTACCTGCCAAATCTGCGGTAAATTGGGGCATACTGCCGTTCGCTGCTGGCATAGGATGGATGAGTCCTATTAAGATAAACCTCCTTATGCTCGTCCTTCCTGCCAGATCTGCCACAAAGTGGGACATAATGTCGTTCGGCATAGGATGGATAAGTCCTATCAAGATGAACCTCCTCTTGCTCCTTCTGCTGCAGCACTGACGACTACTTCCTCTTACAAGATTGATCCAAATTGGTACAGTGACATAGGCGCCACTGATCATATCACCAGTGACCTGGATCGTCTCGTTGTGCGTGAACGCTATCATGGAGGTGGACAAGTTCAAGTCGGTAATGGAGCAGGTTTACGTATTTTGCATACTGGTCATTCTTCAATTATACTGGCATTGTGTATGCCTGAAATTTCCAAACATTTTCTTTCCGTTCATAAATTTTCTTGTGATATGACATATTTTTTAAATATCATCCTTGGCATTTTTATATTAAGGATCGACAGTCGAGGAAAAGTCTTCTAGACGGGAGGTGTGAGTCTGGTCTCTGTCCAATTAAGCCATCTAATGTTGATGATCTCAAGCACGCCTTAGTAGCGGATCTACTACTCATGCCCAATGACATGCGTGTCTTGGACATCCTTCATCTCAAGTAGTAAAGTCAATTTTGCGTCTCAATAATATTTCGTGTGCTAGTGAGTCACCTTTGCCATTTTGTAATGCGTGTTAATTAGCAAAAAGTCTGTTACCATACACTAGTTCTTTTCATAGGTCTTTGCCACCTTTGGAATTGATTTTTTCGAATGTTTGGGGCCTGCACCTCCCTCTGTTGGCGGCTTTAAATATTATATCAACTTCATTGATAATTTCACTAAATTTTCATCGATCTATTTTGATGCATGATCGTACATAAGCTCCTCGTATACTTGTGCAGTTACAAGCTCATGTTGAGCGCCTCCTAGATACTAAAATCAAGTGTGTCCAGTCTCATTGGGGCGGGGAATATCAGAAAATTCATAACACATTCTTTCGTTTCTTTGGAATTGCTCATCGTGTTTCGTGCCCTCACACGCATCAACAAAATGGGTCTGCTGAAGGCAAACAACGTGATATTGTTGAAACTGATATTGTTGAAACTGGCCTAACTGTAATAGGAATATATATATATAATAATAATAATAATAATTAATTAATAAATAACTTACCTAAAAAATAAAAAAATAAAATAAAACTATCCACCTAAAAAAATGTCAGATTTGAGAAAAAGTAAAATTGGGAGAAGGATTTGAGAAAAAGTAAAATTGGGAGAAGGATACGATGGATATTTAGTTGGAGAGAGATTTTGGTCCCTCCGTAAATCCTATTTTAGATTTAAGATCTTCTCCTTTATCCAATATTTTACCAGATCAGATCTTCTCCTTTATCCAATATTTTACCAGATGGCCTCGAGAATCAGATCTGGTTTAGAATCAATAAAATAATAAGGATCTGGTTTAGAATCAATAAAATAATAAGGACTTCTCTCCTTTATCCAATATTTTACAAGATCACTGTAAGAATCAGATCTGGTTTAGAATCAATAAAATTTTAAATTTTAGTTGGCAATTTTATAAATACATTGAAACTGGGAGGTAAGGAAAGAAGAAAATAAGGAAATAAAGGACGAAAAGGAAATATTGAGGAAAGAAAAGGTAAATGTTGGAGGTAAGAATAAACAAAATTGGCCAATAATATCCATTTACAAAATGAAAATAAATATAGAGGGAGATTAATATCTATTTAGAAAATGAAAATAAATACAGAGGAAGATTAATATCTCTGTTTACAGAATGGAAATAAATACAAAGGAAGATTAATATCTGTTTAGAAAATGAATACAGAGGAAGATTAATATCTCTGTTTACAGAATGGAAATAAATACAAAGGAAGATTAATATCTGTTTAGAAAATGAAAATACATCTGTTTACCCAATGAAAATAATTACAGAGATGAAGAGGGAAGATTAAGAAAATATTTGGTGAACAGAATCTAAAAATAAAAGTGGAAAGATTTGACGGCAAGAAACTCTATTAAATTTTGTCACATTATACATATATACGGCATTCCAAGAGTCTACTAGTAAAGTCTCTGATGCACACATGAAGTCCAACACATGGACCATTGTAAAATTTAGAAAATTGAAATTGATGTCATGGTTTTGACTTGGATACAAATGACAAAATCGAATTTTTTTAAGGATAAACTGGTGACACTGCCTAAGCTAATTAGGTAAGTGGCCTTACTATCGGCATGGTTATATTTGATGTTGACACGTGCCATGTGGTTCTGCACGTGTCATATATATTGATATGTGTGAATTGTTTATGGTTCAATATGCTTATGATATGTTATGTATATGTTATAATATGTGAATTGTATGATAATAATTACGAAACGATGTGCTCAATGATATGTTTGAGATAGGATACAAGAAGGATGCACAAAACGAATGTAACAATAAGAGTAAGATACGTTCATGAAGCGTTAAGGTTAGGTTACATACCGAAGTGCTATGGATATGAGAGATTGATAAAAGAATACAGTTAGGTTATGGGTAGAAATGGATAGGTGTGTGATAGATTGATAGAACAATAGTGTTAGGATACGTTCCTGTGATGATATGACTAAGGTACGTTCATGTAACGCTGTGATAGGTAGAAGAACGTTAAGGCTATGATAAGTTGCGGAATGACATGACCACGAAATGTTTACGATATGATATGATTAGGATACGACATGTGAATGACGGATATATATATGTTGTCATATGATATGAAAATGATATAAAATATGTTATGGTATGAGATATGTGATAAATTGACATGTTTATGATATGAGATATTGTGATGCAATATGTTATGGTATAATATGTATATGATGAAATGTTGTGTTAAAAGCATGGGACATTATGTTATGTCTCTTAAATTGTGTGTACACACCATGATATGTATGACACGAAATCATGATAAATGACATGAAATATAACCCCGTTAGTATTAGGTATGATATGAGAACTGAAGAATGAGAAACGATATGATATGAATGATGAACGATATGTGAAATGATATGAAAAACAATATGATATGTATAGAACGATTAAATGATAATGAAAATGGAAAAATGTTGGGACCCCTATTCCATTGGGGGATACCCCTATTCCATTATGTGTGCTTATGCATTGGGGGATACCCCTATTCCATCACGAGGGTACGGACGCGTACATACATTAGGCAGGCGAAGCATCGTTATGTTTTACATAATGCTGTCGTGATGGTTACTAATTCTAATCGGTGTCCGGGAAAAGTTGAGCTACCAGAGAAGACTCGCCCGACAAGAAAAGAGGCTCAGCGGTATGCGAACTGTCTGGTGAGCCCATACTCACACGTATACTCACACGTTCGCATTATGATAGACAGTCGTATTATTTTCAGGTTATGTTTTATGAAAGTTTAAATGAAGTATTTTCGCATTCAATGTTTATGATAGAGATACAGTAGCTACCTTAAGTTAAGTAAAAAATTTAGAGTCGTTACCTAACCCTTCTAGCTCATGTTGATGTGCCAATTAAATTTTGGGATGACGAGTTTCTTACCGCCACATATCTCATCAAACGTCTTCCTACTCGTGTCATTGATAACAAATGCCCCTTAGAGCGTTTTTTTCATACCCCACAAAATTACTCCTTATTAAAAGTTTTTGGGCGTGCTTGTTGGCCTCATCTTCGCCCTTATAACAAACAAAAGGTATCTTTTCGATCCAAGGAATGTGTCTTTCTAGGCTACAGTTCTTTACATAAAAGGTATAAGTGTCTTGACAACGATTCTGGTCGTGTCTATATTTCTAGAGACGTCATATTTGATGAGAATGTTTTTCCGTTCAAGAGAGCCCCACCCAATTCTTCCCCAACCTTATAGTCCACGCACAATGCCCCTAATTTGTGCACCTTGCATTTGGGTAACAACAGTACTAATTTGGAGAATGACCAAAGGCATATATCTGTGCCTACTAACTCTTTGGACGCAGAATCTGGTGCCCACATCAGCTTCGGGATTGCCGCCTCAATCCTCCGCGTCGTTGCCACGCGAATCAGCATCGGTTGTTCCGTCAATGATTGGGGCCTCGGATCCTCCGCCTGTAGATGATATTGCACAATGTCCGGTCGAATTCTCGGCCGCTGGTCGACCAACTGTTGTAGCACCGGTTGCTCCCCTCGCAATGGCTGGTACGACTGTCTCCTCAGTTGCAGATCCTGCACCTACTACTCATCTGTATGGTACTCGATTGAAGCACAATATCAAGAAACCCAAGGTGCGTACAAATGGAATAGTAACATATTCTGTGGTTTGATCTTCTGCCTCTAAACCTACTTCACATATTACTGCTATGGAACATCCCCTCTAGCGTCAGACAATGAATGATGAATTTCAGGCACTTTTTGAAGATAAGACATGACACTTAGTTCCTCCTCGTGATGGTCTTAACGTTATTGATTGCAAATGAGTTTTCAAACTCAAGCAAAAGCCATATGGCTCTATTGATCGCTATAAAGCATGCCTGGTTGCTAAAAGATTTAAACAATAGTATGACGTTGATTATGATGATACCTTTAGTTTAGTTGTTAAGCCCACTACCATTCGGCTCTTATTATCTCTTGCTATTTCTCGTGGTTGGGCTATTCGGCAGATTGATATTCAAAATGCTTTTCTTCATGGTTTTCTTAATGAAGATGTTTATATGAAGCAGCCCGCTGGATTTGTGGATTCTCAACATCCTAGATATCTCTGCAGGCTGGATAAGTCGCTTTATGGCCTCAAACAAGTCCCGCATGCCTAGTTTTCTCGCCTTAGCTCCAAACTATTATGAGTTTTACACCTTCAAAGGCTGATGTCTTTCTTTTCATTTTTAACAAGATGGGCATTCAAATGTATATCCTCATCTATGTTGATGACATTATTATCATCAGCTCATCTTCTACCGCTACTAAGAAACTTCTTACACAGCTTTGGGATGATTTTGTCGTCTTGAATCTTGGCATTTTGAGTTATTTTCTTGGGATTGAGTCGCCATACTTCCAATGGACTTGTTCTGACACAACATAAATACATTCAAGATTTATTGTCCAGAACCAATATGCTCACCTCCAAAGGTGTGCTCACACCTATGCTTCCTAGTGAGAAGTTGTTATTAGATGATGGTGAAAAGCTCTCGCCTGAGGATACTACTCGCTATTGGAGTGTCGTTGGTGCTCTCCAATATTTGTCTCTGACACGTCCTGATATATCCTTCTGTGTCAACAGAGTGTGTCAGTTCATGTCCTCCCAACTTTTGTACATTGGGCGGCAGTCAAACGAATTCTCCGTTATCTACATGACACTATTGATATGGGCTTGTGTCTTACAAAGTCCAGCACTGATTTGCTGAGTGCCTTCTCGGATGCTGATTGGGTCAGGAATCCTGATGACCGTCGAAGCACTGGAGGCTATGCGATCTTCTTTGGTGGCAATCTTATCTCCTGAAGTTCAAGGAAACAATCGACAGTTTCTCATTCTAGTACGGAGGACGAATACAAGGCGGTTGCTAATGCCACTGCCGAATTAATCTGGATCCAAGTCCTCTTGGTGAGCTCGAGATCTCGCAAGCTCGAGCGCCTAGCCTGTGGTGTGACAACATTGGTGCCACCTATCTGTCCGCCAATCCAATCTTTCATTGACGAACGAAGCATGTTGAGGTTGATTATCACTTCGTTCGTGAATGAGTATCAACTCATCAGCTTGATGTGCGACTCATATCTTCCAAGGATCAGCTCGCCGATATCATGACAAAGCCACTGTCACTCCTTCTTTTAGGAGTTTTAGGCGCAATCTAAACTGGGTAGTGCATCGTCCAAAAGATTGAGGAGGTGTTAAACGTAGAATAGGTCATATCTATGCATATAATCTACTGGTTTGTTACCATGGATCAAAGGAGAATCTATGATTTCCTGTTTGTTACTATGGATCAAATGTGTGATTTCTTGGTTTGTTACCTCAAGGCCCACCATGTAATCCTCGTTATACACATTTATAAATACATGGGATGGTGATGCATATAGGTCAGAGTGTCATTCAACCTAACAAATATAACATATTTGGTAAATAAGTAGAGTTTTTTTTAAATAATTAAAAAAATAATCTTATAACTCAACCGAGGTTTTGTTAGGTTAGATTGTGAACTGTATTTGGGTTGCTTATGTTGAGGATTGTTGGGAGTGAGTCTCACGTTCCCTAATTTACGGAAGGATCATCTCCTATGGGCTTTGTAGGAAGCCCAAAAACAGTTGAGTCACCAACCAACTAAAAATTTTAGGTTGGCTCAAAAGATTTCATTGACGTCAGAAGGGGAGAAGATTGTTCCGTCTTATCCTGTTACGTATCGTTGTCAACCTCACGGTTTTTAAAACATGTTTAGTAGGAAGAGGTTCCCACACCCTTATAAGAAATATTTCATTACCCTCCTCAACAGATGTGGTATCTCACAATCCACCCTCTTGGAGGCCAGCGTTCACACTGACACACGCCCAGTGATACCATTTGTAACAATCTGAGGCAACTGCTAGCGAATATTGTCTGTATTTGTCCGTTACAATTGATATGAAATCTCACAATTTAGTCACCCTTGACAGCCGTATCTTGTGAGAAAACACCAACGCCGGAAAGCGGAAAGATCGGCTGCGCTGGACCATCAGTCAATAAAAATAGTAATAAAATAATAATAATAATAAAAAGGGAAAATTCAACCGCAGCCAATTCTTACCAATTTGAATGGATAAGTTTTTGTTGACTTTTGACCATCCAATCACCTGCTAAAGATATCAAATTTCCCATTTTGCCCTCCATCATTATCAACATTCCTCTATGTCATCGCCTCCTCAAAATAGTAAAATTACCTTTCCTACTTTTATTTATCTTTTTTATTTATAAGTTAAAAAATTTACTAATTTAATTAAAATACAAAATTTAATATATATATATATATATAATTGAAATGTAAAATACTAGCCGCTTAAATCATTATTACATTGTTTTTATTTTAATAATTAATTAAAAATTACATTTAATTTTTTTTTTTTTAATGATATAAGTTAGAAATTATGGTAGGCATTGGATTTAGGTTATATTTGGGGGAATATTGATAAGATTTGCATCATTATCCGTATTTAATTTCATGATTTTGACCCAAAGTCACAGGTGGGTGATTTTAGATGTTTTGGAGCAAAAGTCAATAGGACAATTATAACCAATCAATTTAAATTATTTTCCTTTATCTAAAAAAATTATATGATTAAAATTAGATTGAATTAGATTAGATAAATCTTTTAGATTAATTAGAAATTTTGAATTGGTTGGATGGGTGACTCGAGCCATTCAAATAGCGTTTACAACCTGACCCAAACCCAACCCAACCCAACCCTTATTTTCGGTTTAGGTTAAATTAGGTTGTCGAGTTGTTCTTTCTTTTTGTATAATTATTTTTTTTTATTAAAAAATCATATTTATCCACGGTATATATTAGAGTAATAACTAAAATTTCAGAATATTAAATATTCACAAATCACAACACTTAATATCAATTATAACAGTCAAATGTTTTTAATATTCATAATAATCTTAAAAGTAGGGGTATAATTTGTTGGATTGTAACCCATTTTCAGGTTCGTCGAGTTGACCTAACAAAAAAAAAATAAATAATAAATAATAAATAATTAAAGCTAATATATTAATGAAAATATATTTTTTAATTTTTAAAAAATTTTTAGTTATAAAATTATGAAATTGTAAGGTAAGGATGAAAAAAATGGCGGATGCGAAGCTTGAAGGTAAGAGTGAGCTATGGAATCCCATAGCTTAAAATTTTTATTTACATTTCTTACTTTTCATCCCTCCCTTCGCACTTTAATTTCTTTTCTCTTCTTCGGAAGCTGTAAAATCCCTGTAACTGATGCGCGAAATTTCGCCTTCACCGGAAATTTCTACCGCCGTCGTGAGCCGTGCCTCTGAGGATGATGGTGTGGCGGCTTCCGCCGGACTTGAGGAGGAGGCTGACCGGAATTGGACCGGTAATCGGTGGCCGCGAGAGGAGACTATGGCGTTACTGAAGGTGCGGTCTAGAATGGACTCTGCGTTTAGGGATTCGAGCATTAAAGCTCCTCTTTGGGAAGAAGTATCCAGGTTAGTTCGGATTCGAAGATTTTCTATTTGTTGATTACTCTCTATTTGCTTGGAACTGTTTGGAATTTGGATTGAATTTGGATGCGAACTGTTCGAATTGTTGATTACTCTCTATTTGCTTGGAATTTGGATTGGATTCTTACTTCTGTTCATTGATTTTCCTGGAAAATTGGTTCGTTCTTCTGATTAACTTGTGATGTTCTATGCTCTTCTGGTTTGGAATTTGTTGTTCCCTAAATTGAATGTTCTGAATCGAAGCTATGGAGTTTTGAAACTGAATCTTATGTGATAAGGGCTGCTAGGATCCTTGCAAACTTTCACAAGTAAAACTAACTTAACGGATGAAAAACTCTTGGATCGAACTTGGAATTTATGATGGTCACTCTTAGATACCAAGATGACTCGCTACAGAATTAGCTTAATCAAGACTAATCCAATGAATCGGTTTAACATCAAACCTAAAGCAAGGTTTGAAAAAGAATAATGGTTTCAAGAAAACACAAGGTTTTTGTATTTATTGTCATTCCATTCTTTTCTTGATTTGATACTTAAATCTACTTTGCCTTACTTCTTGTTATTGCTCCTTCGGTACATGCCATTGATTAGTGGTTGGATTCATATCAACTAGGAAATTAGCTGAGATCGGGTATAATAGAAGTGCGAAGAAATGCAAAGAGAAGTTTGAGAACATTTATAAGTATCACAAAAGGACTAAAGATGGCAGATCAAGCAAACCGAATGGAAAAAATTATAGGTATTTTGAGCAATTAGAAGCTCTAGATAATCATCCATTGCTTCCCTCTCAAGCTGATTCAAAGGAAGAAATCCCAAACAAAATTGTTCATAATGCAATTCCATATTCCATAGTAAACCCGGATTCGAATTTCGTTGAAACTACCACCACTTTGATATCGATGTCGACCACGTCTTGCTCGAGTAAGGAGTCGGGTGGGACGACGAAGAAGAAGGAGAAGAAGAGGAAGTTTGTGGAGTTTTTTGGGAGGTTAATGAAGGAGGTGATTGAAAAACAGGAGAAATTGCAAAAGAAGTTTGTGGAGGTTTTGGAGAAATGTGAAGAAGAGAGGTTAGCTAGGGAAGAAGAATGGAAGATGCAAGAATTAGCTCGAATCAAGAACGAGCGAGAGCGTTTTAATCACCAGAGATCCATTGCAGCTGCAAAGGATGCAGCTGTTCTTTCGTTCTTGAAGGCGTTTTCGGAACAGGTCGGCACGGTGCAGTTTCCCGAAAGCTTGATTCTGATGGAAAATTTGACTGGCAGGGAAGATCATAGCAATGTTGACAGAATTACAAGTACTCGAGAGAACGGAAACGATGGTAATTCGAATCAGATTAGCTCGTCTCGATGGCCGAAAGACGAGATCGATGCTCTGATTCAGCTTAAGACTAGCCTGCAGATGAAGTACCAAGAAAATGGCCCTAAAGGTCCTCTTTGGGAGGAAATATCATTGGCCATGAAGAAACTTGGGTATGATAGAAATGCAAAGAGGTGTAAAGAGAAATGGGAGAACATCAACAAATACTTCAAGAAAGTAAAGGAAAGCAACAAAAAGCGACCCGAGGATTCAAAGACATGTTCGTATTTCCAGCAGCTCGACGCATTGTACAAACAAAAATCCAAGAAAGTCGTCGACAATCATCCGAATCACGAACTGAAACCCGAGGAACTATTGATGCACATGATGGGCAGCCAAGAAGAAGGCCACCAACCCGAATCAGCAACAGACGATGGCAAAGCTGAGAATGCGGATCAGAACCAAGAAGACGATGACGATGACGATGACGACAACGATAACAACGACAAAGACGAATATTATTACATTGTAGCCAACAACAACAGCAATCAAGTGGAAGTAGGCACCTGAAAAACAGATGAACAGCAAAATCAAATGGCTCAAAAGGTCAGATCCTTCAAATCTCTGTCTATATATATATATATATGATTGTATATCTTTCTTTGTTTCTTGCATAGATGATGATACTTGTAAGCTAGAGAGAGATAGAATTGTTTATTGTGTGCAAAAGTTGAAAAGTGTTTGTTTGTCTCTGTATCAATAAACAAAAAACCTGCATTATTTTGCTGGTAAAATGCTGTAGTAGGCTGTTTAATGATAATGCAAAAGCTTCTATTCATCTTCCTTTTGTTTCTCCTCTTTTTGTTTGCTCTTTTAAGAGAGAATTTAGAATGGGAATGGTGCTAATTATAGCACTCGTGGGAAGGGAAAGGAGCTGAAAAGTAATAAAACCTTTTGACATTTTGCATCTCTCATTGTATGGAAATGTAATCATTAAATATCACTAATTCAATGGGTTTAGTTGTTGATTGACATTGACCTTCTACTATTCTTTACTCATTTGAAAAGGATATTATAAATTTACTCCAAAAGCTTTAGAGAATTAGTGAAGTTATTCTTTAGTTTGAAATTGTGAGATCCCACGTCGATTGGACTGGGGAACGAGTGTTAGCGAGGATGTTGAACTCTGAAGAGGGGTGGATTGTGAGATCCTACATTGGTTGGAGAGGAGAACGAAACATTCTTTATAAGAGTGTAGAGACCTATCCCTAGCAGACCCTTTTAAAAACCTTGAGGTGAAGCTCGAAAGGGAAAGCCCAAAGAGGACAATATTTGCTAGCAGTGAGCTTGATTTATTACAAATGGTATCAGAGCTAGATACTGGGCAATGTGCTAGTGACGACATTGAGCCCCTAAGGGGCGTGTACACTAGGCACCGAAGGGGGATGGATCGTGAGATTTCTCATAGGTTTGAGAGGGGTACGGAGCATTATTTATAAGGGTGTAAAAATCTCTCCGTAGCAGATGTGTTTAAAAAATCTTGAGGAGAAGCCTGAGAAGAAAAGTAAAAAAAAGACCGTATCTGCTAGCGGTGGATTACAAAAATTGCTTATTTAACAAAATTTTGAGGGCCAAAACCCAACTTTCTCAAGTGACTAGAATGAGTCATCACACAATGAATGTTAATGTGGCTTGGATCTTAAATAAATTCAAAGTTTCAATTTAGAACTCCCAACTAGAGTGGTAATCGTAGCGAAACGCTGCTGTTGTGCGGCTACTCTTATGCTAGGATGCCGCAATCTGTGACTTGTGCCTACCGTCAAGGTACATTGTCGATGTTGAATTCGTGAGGAGCTATTGAGGTCATAGTCACACGAGTGCTACTACATGTAAGATAACATAACGGAATACAAGAAAACTTCTCCTATCCGTGTTAAAAAAAGAAATGCAATTGTCTTACCCTAATTTAAGGGCTACAACTTAAATGCAATGTTGTCATCCGTACATGAGAGTCTTGTTAAACATGGTTTAACATGGTTGAGCATTTAAAAATATTCAATAAGTGACCCCGTTATTGGAGTTTGAACATTGCTTTCTATGACTATTCATTGGACTCTACTTTCTTTTGGGTAGAGTTTAATGCATAGTATTTCTCTACACATGGCTTACGCATGCAAACATTAACCCACTAGGCGAGCTTGTACACGTACCTCCTAGGCTTGACTATAGGCTAGTACATGTTCATGTTGCTGGAAACCAGCAAAAAGAAAGGAATGCATATCATATGATGGTATATGTATTCATATGAAACATACTAGAAAAGTATCTCGTGCTCGTGATATACAACATGTATTAGATCCAATCACGGTACATAGTTATGATGCACACGAGACTTCCATACTTTTTATGACATAATCTTCCTATGAGACACACATACATGTACATGACTAACTGTTCATTCTTATCATACATGACCCGTCAAGTGTCAATAAGGCATAATATGAACATGGTATCATATCATACATACATCAATATACCCGAAGTGCTTGCAACATAGAAAATTCATATAACATAACATATTACAATAAATAATTGGTAGATGAGTCGCAAATAAAGTGGTATTCATACAACATATAATTCAAAATTAAATTTATAATTAATAATAATGAACTACTAAGTAAATTAATTAAATATTCTATTGTAATAATTATTTTAAACCTATTATATAAGTTCTTTTTTACTATGGGAAAGGATAATTTATTATAATTATATAAGATTTTATTTATTCTAAATACACGATATTTTATTTTTAAAATATAATTTATATGATTAATTATTTAATGTAATTATTGTACCAATTATTTTTTTATCGGGAATAAGAAAATGCTTGTTTTCAGAAAATTAGATGATCAATAAGGAGTCCAAGCGAACAGTGAGAATGCAACAATAAAATTTACGAAGAAATGAATAATTATGTATATACAAAATGGTGGTGATCATGACGGAATTGAAAAAGACGATTCGAGAAGCGAAAATAATCTAAGTATTAATTAAAAGAAATTCTATCAATATTATTTAACCTTAAAATAAGCTAAGACTTAGGTGTATGAAATGGTCAAAATATAAATGGTTGGAAGCATGTAATAAGATTATGATCATTAAATGGAAGCATGAAGTTAGATTATTAAAATTAATGTATAGTTATGAATATTAATATTTGTGTATATATATATATATATATGTTGTGGAACATAAGATGCATTATTAAATATAATGTGCATGGGATGTTATGAATATTATTTTGGATTTAAAATAGTTATATGTTTGGTAATATATATTTTATTAGTTAATGTTAGTATATATGTTTCCAAGAATTTAATATTAGTTTTAAAATCCCCCTTTATTTATAATTTATAATCACGAGAATATTCGTAATAACTTTATTTTTGACTTAAAAAATATGTGAGTGAGAACAAAACGTGTTGAAACGACTCATGGTCTTTCGTAACCGTTTTCACTCTCAGACTCTTTTTCACATTGATGCTTTTCTTGTATGAATAATTCTTATTATGTTTCGATTAAAAAGCTAAAGATTAATGGAATTTACGTGTTCTAAAATAGAATAGGTTGCCATTACGTGCGTGACATGTCTATTATGCGCAGAAAAATCATTTTAGAAATCAAGTAAACGGTGTCATGGACTTAAATGTTTGTAATAAAAGCTTTAAAACAAAACAGCAAAAAATAAATAATATAAAATTTAAATAAAACAAAGAAAATAATAAAATAATGTCGTGATTGTTGGATGATGGATGTCCTACATCGATTAATTTAGGGAATGATCATGGGTTTATAAGTGAGGAATACTAACTTCATTGACATGAGGCCTTTTGGGGAAGCCCAAAGCAAAGCCATGAGAGCTTATGCTCAAAGTGGACAATATCATACCATTGTGGAGAGTCGTATTCGTCTAACATGGTATCAGAGCGATGCCCTAAACTTAGTCGTGCCAATAGATTGGTAAATCCTCAAATATCGAACAAAGAACTCCTAAAGAAAAGGAGTCGAGCCTCGATTAAGGGGAGGCGCACTTTGTTCGAGGGGAGGTGTTGGATGATAGAAGTCCCACATCGACTAATTTAGACGAGTAATGAAATAGAGAGTTAGTTTGAGTTGTGAACTCTATTCGGGTTGCTCGGGTCACCAACTCAATCAACAGAAAATTAGTTTCAGGTTAATCTAAAAGATGTTTCGGATCAAACCCGAGAATATATTATTGAATAAAGTTAGAAAGATGTTATAAATGGGGTTTAGTTGTGAAACACTAATGATTAATAGTAATAATAATGGGAGGCACGACCTCATTATCAACCCTTCCACCTCAATTCAAAGGAACCAACTCATCATTATTTTATCAAACATTAATAATTATAATATTATTTAATTTAAATTATTTTAATTTCAATATTATTTTAGTGTTTATGTTTTAAATATATAACAACTGCTTTTCTTACCTCAAAATTATTATTATGTATTTAATTAATTTATAATTTTAAAATATTTTAAAAACAAAATATTAACCAATTCTATTCTAAATTAATTTAAATATTAAATTTAAAGATATTATTAAAATAAATAAAAAATTTAATAATGTATTTTTTTAAAATTTAACTCTAGACTAAATTCAATCGAACTAAACCCGCGATCATAAATAAATAACATAATACAAAAACAATTAAAATTAATTTAAAACATAAACTACAAATTAATTAATGCCAACGTTTTTCTATTGATTTTTCAAGAACACACGTCTCGTCCCCAAAAAAATTAAACAAAAAACCCTAGAGTTCATCAAATATTTTAATCCTTGATCCAAAATTACCCAAGTTTTAAAAACAAAGTTGTTTATGGGTATATATATATATATATATATATATATATATATATAATTCATTTGACTTTCAACAATATCCACTATTGATTTTTATTTTGTTCATGGTTGAATGCTTGAATTTTGATGATATAAAATGAGGTTTTTGACTGCGAATAGATATCTATAAATTGACTTCGTTCATCTTTCGTGTAAGAACGTATAATCAATAAACTATTATGCGCTCGGTTAAAGATGGCTATTAATATCGTTCTATTAATCGTTTTCTTTAAACGTGATTCAAGTAAAAATGTCCATTTAACATGCGGGCTTATAAAATATTATTACATTGAAAAAAGAAATATTTAAAAAAAAAAAAAAAAAAAGTTAGGTAATTATTAGATACTATTTTGTGTGTCTCTATTATTGCATTTAAATTTTTAATTGTTGATAAGTGATAATGTTAGGGAAAAAGACAAATAAATAAAATTAATTAATTATAGTGATTTCCAATCATTCAAATAAATGTTTTTGCAATCTAATTTTAGTAATCAAAACCCATTTGAGTTTTGACCAATCTAATACCATTTTATTAATTTAATTTCTTTTTTTTTTTCTTCCCAATTATAAATCTCCCCGTGTCTCGGGTGTGTAGTTTTATGTTAGCTCTACGCTTTCTGCATCATTGCTCGTATCTTATAGACGACATCGTTTATGGTTTGGACCAACTTTATTCCTAAAAGTGGACGTTATTCGACTTCCTCCTCCAATAGGCTGGTGATCGACAGTTCCTTCTATACAACACTTTGATTTGTGACATGTCAGTCTGATAACTATTGTTATAGGCAAATTCTATTCGGTGTAAGTGGTTGTTCCAATTCCCTATAAAACCAAAGACACAAGCTCAAAACATGTTTTTTATGGTTTGATTCAACATTATGTCTGTCAGGTTGCACTGGAATCCAACCCGACCACATTTCCTTCTCCAAACTCTTCCAAAAGTTGGAGGTAAATCGAGAATCTCTGTTTGAAATGATTCTTATTGGTAATCTATGAAGCCTCGCTATCTCTATCGTGTAGAACTGTCTCCAAAGTAGATAGACTTAGTGAGTTGATCGATGATGACCTAGACCTAGATTATTGTGAAAACCCTAGCAATTCTAACCATACTGGCCTTTGCCTCGATGCTTTTACCAGCTAGCACACCATATAACTTACTAATATAGTCTACTATGTCTTTCATCACATAACGTCACCAATAGAAATGCTTCAGATTCTGATATATCTTGATGTTATTAAGATATATTGAAATTGACGAGTAGTGGGCCTCTTGTATAATCTTGTCTTTGACCTCCTACAACTCTAGTACATGTAATTATCCTTAAAACATAAATTCACGGTCAGATGTCTTGGAGATCTTATCCACTGGTTCCATTTTCAATCGACTAATGAACTTGACGAGGTTGGAATCCCACTATTGATAATTTAAATATATTTTCATTACGTAGTTATAGGCGTAATTACTAGATTGATAATGATTAACATGATAATTTCTTCAGTGACGCAATAAAAAAGTTGATTAGGAACGTATTGATCAGTTGTAATTACACCAATAACTTATTAACTAAGATACACCGATGGATTGCAATCACAAACAATGATTAGTTGACACATGAACGTGTAAACTTTGAAATATTAAAAGGGAATGTTTTAAATTTCACACTTTATTTTCCTCTCGAACTTTTAATAAATAAATATTTAATTTACCATTCGAGTTGACAGAAGATCAGGTCGTAGTCCATTGACAACAGATGATAGTTTAATTTTCTATTAATTTTAAATTTAAAATTAAAAAAAAATATTTTAATTATTAATATTAGGAGACCAAAAAAAAATAAAAATAAAATAAATAAATAAATCTCAAAGCTAGAACCATAAAAAAAGATAAAAGCAAATAATAATTAAAAAATAAATAAATTATATTTAAAATAGATTAATAGATTTTAATTGTACAAATAAATTAATGAAGTTTTAATATAATTTATTTATTAGGAGAGATTTATTAGGTGAAAAAAATATAAAAATTGAAAGGGTAAAATTGTAATTTTAATATAATTTATTTATTTATTTAAAAAAATAGAGAGGGTGTCGGGTGACAAATCGTTGGTCACAGATTAATTTATTTATAAAATATATGCTGAGGTGTACATTGGACGACTTGGAATTAAGAAACTCCACAATGATATAGCCAGCTCAGATGACGCCAATGCCTAGCTGTAATTTAATTTCATAATTAAATAATAATAATAATTATTAAAATAATAAAAAAATAAAAAAATAAAAAACCCTCTCCTCTCCTCTCCTCTCCTCTCCTCTCCTCTCCTCTCATCTCTCTGTTTCGCGGTAGAAAAATTGTTGGAAAACACGAACAAATTCATTCCTTATAAAATCCTAAATTCTCTCGCAAATTTCTCTCCAACTCTCTTTCTGAACTTCTTCTTCTTCTTCCTTGGAGAGAAACTAGGTGATCCAATCAAGCCGAGGAGAAATGGGAGCTTGTGCGACTAAGCCGAAGGTTGACGCCGGCAAGGCTCCGGCACCTGAGCCGGAGAACAAGGATGTTGATGCTGTAGTCGCTGTTCAACCGGAGAAGAACGTTGAGGTTCCGGTGGTGGAAGTTTCCGGAGAGGGAAACCAAAGCGATAAAGGCAAGGAAGTTGTTGTTGATGACGACGACAATAAGGCGGATGATCAGAGAGTTAAAACCCGCTCACTTAGCAACTTGTTTAAAGAGGTATTTCGCAATCATCGTCTGATTTTGTTTCGATTTTCTTCCGATTATCGATTGCTAATCGTTCTTTGAATGTCTGTTGAGAATCTGATGCTGTTTTTGTTGAGTATAATTAAATATATTGTTTAAGGAATTCATCGTTGTTCTTTTTTTTTTTTCTCTGTTTATCGTTGAAATTCTTTCTCGCTATTTGTTGTTCGTTGAATGGATTGTGCTGGTTGATTTTGAAATTAGGGGACTCTCGGCTGTTTGGTTCTTGAGAAAGAAATGGGAGAAAAAGTATAGGAAAATGAAGAATCTGCTATTGATACCTGGAGTTTCTCTGTTTCTGAATTGAATTTTTTATAGCTTTTTCATTTTTTCATTCGGAGCCTCTGGAGTTTATTCGCGAATCACGGCGGTTTATCGGGAACCAAACAGATTTGTTTACTCTTTTCCAGAAAAAAAACCTTTATCCTCTTTTGGACGTAAAGCGAACTGAACAGTCGTCCCAAAGGTAAATAAATAATTGCAATTATATTTTCCAAAATGGCCCACTTCTTCGTAATTCATGACTTGTCGGCATCCTAGAATTTAGAGATTCAAACTTTCAAGGAAAAATTTCACCTCATTTCCAATGGTTACCTTTTCGATTCAAGAACTCTGTTTGTTTGATTGGACGTTCCGAGACTTCGATAATTTAGGTTCGAATCTTTTGCACTAAAGAATCAATACATAGAATCTTCCATAATCCACAACACATTCGTTTGGTGACAAACAAAAGTGTCTTTCCTTGAGGGGCCCCCCTTTTTCCTCATCTTTCTTCTATGGCTGTTTCATGGCTCATTGAACCTTACCTGTTTGGCTGCACCTTATAGAGGTTTCTTTCCTTCCCATGTGATCTTGATGGGAAAAGGGTTGATGCATTTTTCACCCGCACGGTCGGATTCTTTCCTTCCCAGGGCCCTAGTTATGCATTCCTGCAACCAGCAAAACACAGTTGGATTCGAGTAAATATTGATCTGTAGGTTATGTTCATAGTTGGCCTTAGGATCAGCTGACCTTCCATGGGTCGTACTTTTATTGTCTTTGCTTGTAACCACCCTAAGCCCACTGCTAGAACATATTGTCCTCTTTAGGCTTTCCCTTTCGAGCTTCCCCTTAAGGTTTTTAAAATGCGGATACCAATGAGAGGTTTTCACACCCTTATAAAGAATACTTCGTTCTCCTCCCCAACTGATGTGGGATCTCACACCGCTCCTATGCGGGGACCCTGGTTTGCATGTAGAATTTTGTTAGTCTCTCTTTTTACTAATAGTTTGTTGTTTGTGCATTGCTTGGAAAATGACTGTTGATCAATATAATCTTGCATTGCAAATTGGTGGGTGCCCAAATTGATTTTGTATTATAAATGAGATGTGTGTTTGTAAATGGTTAGCTAGCTTAGCTGTAGCTGTGCTTTGAAGTTGTCGGTTTGAACTGCTTCAAAATATGGGACACAAAGTTTGGTTTGATCTACTCAGATCAATTTTGTTTTGAAAAATATGTTATGGCAGCTAAAACTTTCTTTGCTTATAGTCTAAATCTGAATATACTGCAGAAAGAAGGGAGTGAATCAAATGAATGTGAGAAGACAGCAGGGGAAATAAAGGCACCTCAAACTGAACTACAAACTGAAAAGTGTATAGAAGAGCCCCAAACAAAGGTGCCTCAAACTATAGTAGAAACTGAAAAACATACTGAAGAAGCCGAGACAAAGGTGCCTCAAACTGTTGTCGAAACCGAAAAACATATCGACGAAGCGGAGACGAAGGTGCCTCAAACTGTAGTAGAGCCTGAAAAACATACAGATAAAGCCGAACCAAATGCGCCTGAAACCGAGTCGGAAAGGATACAGATCGCTGATGTTGTTCCCACAACTTCTGAGACCCTTCCTGAGGAGAAAGTAATCTTGCCTTCACCACCTGATGAAACTGAAGTAGTGACATTAGTTGAAGCAACACCAGCAGCAGATGAGACCAAAGCATCTGAGAAGAAAAAAGAAGATATCATTGATGTCGAGAAGACCGAGACGGAGACACCGAAAGAAACCGAACCGAAGCCCGCTGCTCCAACGGAAACCAGTACCGAGCCAGCACAACAAAACGATGAAGTAGTGAAGGTAATTGGTGAGGAGAAAATAACAAGCTGATGAAAAGTGAAGTATTGAAAGTATAAGAAGACGCCTTTGTTGTTGGCTGTTTAAATTTATGATGTGGGAGAAACTTTGCCCAAAGAAGAAGACGTGGCTGCAATCTGCCATGATGATCAAGGTTAGATTGTTGTGTTTGGAGGCTTTGTTTCTATTGTTTTGTTGTATATCATTTGTTGGTTTTTCATTGAATTGCTCATCCTCTTTCCTTTGCTTTGCATGTAGACATACGAGTTTGTAAGATTAATATGAACATAGAATGCCCTCTTTTAAATGTGAAATTTACAATTCTTCAGAGAATTTGCCTCAACTTTATGCTCATTTCTGTCTTTGAAACTATTTCTAGAAGGGTCAATTAATTGTAGCAATGCTATATATTGGAGATGCAACTGGTTTCATTGGTATGGGTCATAACTTCTTCAATTGTGCGGCATCGTGATTTTGACACGCTTGCGACAAGCCTTAAAGGGGACTCAAGCCCTATTTACATTTTTTGCCATTTGTGGTTTTGTTGGACCTTAGGCAAGGTTTGTTTTTGCCAACTAAACATCACTTGTGTGGAATCCAACCTTGTTCAGTCACATACGCCGCTTGCGTGTGCATGTTCAATTGTCTGCGACACAACTAACTTGCCTTTACACTAGGCCAAGTCATTTGTTGGGAACTGACCCATGTGTCGATCATCTCATCCGAATATCCTAAACATCCATCCATCCAGGTTCTCATTGGGCATTGGACTCTCCTGTGTCCATGCTAGACCATTTATGGCATTCGTTCAGAATAACTGGTGCATAATCTAACCTCCGACACATGGGCTGCGATGCCGTCTGATACTGTTTTTGAAAAACCCATTTCAAATGAAGTCGCTCAAGACACTTGTCTTGAAACGTTTTCCCTCACTATGACACACGTATGTGCCATATGGTAGCCACTTAGGCCATAGGACCCATGGGTGGTGGAGAGCTAATACCATACCTCCCATAAAGAACATTTTGAGGCATTTTTAAACTAGCAGGTGTAGATTTGATTTTGGCGAATGGATATACGTGTTGTGGAGTGTTCGTCTAGTGTCCGAGCATTCGTATTCGTCTAGTGTTCGATAGACACCAAATTTACCAAATTTGGCGAGCTTTCATATTTCATATAGATGGACTTACTCCAGAATCACACCCACCCATGGGTCCTATGGCCACTCTAGGTGGTGACGACACTAACTTTTGTTAGATTTCAATCTAGACTTTTATTAGATATAACTGTGATTTTGTTCGTCTTAAATTACACCTAACTTTAGGCTAACTTTTATTAGATTTCAATCAATTTTTATTTTACCTTTATTTTATTTGCTTTTGTCACGACTATTTTAAATCTACGTGAGTTCAATTAATATCTACAATGTTACTTCATCTAAATCTCCACGACTTTGAGGAAATCTGTTGGTACATCTCCATATTTATATCTAAACATCCCATTTTTTCCATGAGTGTGGAAACATCACCCTAGTAGACACGTTTTAAAACTATGAGGTTGACGACGATACGTAACGGGCCAAAACGGACAATATCTTCTAGTGGTTGGAGAGGTAAACGAAGCATTCCTTATAAGGGTGTGAAAACCTTTCCCTAGTAAACCCGTTTTAAAACGATGATGCTGATGACGATACATAATGAACTAAAGCGAACAATATCGGCTAGCAGTGGGTTTGAGCTATTACGAAAGGTATAAGAGTTAGCCACTGAGCGGTGTGCCAGCATGGGTGGTGGATCGTGAGATCTCACATCAGCTATAGTGGGGATGAAACATTCCTTATAAGGGTGTAGAAACCTCTCCTTAGTAGACGCATTTTAAAATCGTGAGGCTGAGGTGATACATAACGTGCAAAAGCGAACAATATCTACTACTAGTGGGCTTGAGCCATTACCAATGATTGGTTGGAATAACTCAGTTGGTTAGTGTGTGTGGTTGTTAATCACAAGGTTGGAGGTTCAAGCTCTCCTTATTATATAAGGGTTTAGACACCACTAATCTCTTAGCCATTGCTACAAGCTCACATATGGTCGGTCAAACTTGCTAATTAGGTAAGTGGCCTTATGATGAGTGCCATATGTGGAAATGGTGAGGGGGTGATGGACCTCATAGAAAGACTCTAGCAAGCATTTAGGGACAATATTGTGTAAGAGATATGATGAGGTTCGACCTCAATCTAGGATACTAGTCCTTCACAAAGGTGACAATGCACCCTATAGATGAGTCGGTAGATCCGCAGTGCTAAAACCCCATAGAGACCTTGAGTCTAGCACCTTAGACTACTTGGTCATCCTAATTGCTTATTGTGATATCGCACATTTGTTGGAGAGGAAAAAATAAAGCATTTTTTACATGGGCGTGGAAACATCTTCCTAGTAGACGCGTTTTAAAACTATGAGGTTGATGACGATGCGTAACAAGCCAAAACGGACAATATCTTCTAACGATTGGGGAAGGAAATGAAGCATTCCTTATATGGTATGAAAACCTCTCCTTGGTAGACGCGTTTTAAAACGGTGATGCTGATGGCGATACATAATTGGCAAAAGCGGATAATATTGCTAGCAGTGGGTTTGAGCTATTACGAAAGGTATAAGAGTTAGCCACTGAGCGGTGTGCCAGCATGGGTGGTGGATCGTGAGATCTCACATCAGCTATAGTGGGGATGAAACATTCCTTATAAGGGTGTAGAAACCTCTCCCTAGTAGACGCATTTTAAAATCGTGAGGCTGAGGTGATACATAACGTGCAAAAGCGAACAATATCTACTACTAGTGGGCTTGAGCCATTACCAATGAGTGGTTGGAATAGCGAAATAACGGAATAGCTCAGTTGGTTAGAGCGTGTGGCCTTAGTCACAAGGTTGGAGGTCACTTCTCTAAATGTTGATTGAATGGAAATTATTGTGGAAGAGTCTTAACCTTTACATAGATGTATTTATACTCAATCTATTTATACTCAATCTAGGATACAATAGTGACAATGCAAGCCCACGCCGTCTCGCGCTTTAGTCACAAAGTTGAATGGCACTGTGACTTATATGGGTCACAGCCTCATGTATTTATAGATGTATAATGAGATTACATAACAAACCATGAAATCATAGATTTGGCAGTGGCTTTGTCATAATATCGGCGAGCTAATCTTTGGAAGATATGAGTCGCACATCAAGCTGACTCGTTCACGAACGAAGTGATAATCAACCTCAACATGCTTCGTCCGTTGATGAAAGATTGGATTGACGGCCAGATAGGTGGCACCAATGTTGTCACACCACAGGCTAGGTGCTTGCGCTTGTGAGATCCCGAGCTCACGCAAGAGGACTTGGATCTAGATTAATTCGGTGGTGGCATCAGCAACCGCCTTATATTCGGCTTCCGTACTAGAACGAGAAACTGTTGATTGTTTCCTTGAACTCCAGGAGATAAGATTGCCACCAAAGAAGGATCGCATAGCCTCCAGTGCTTCGACAATCATCAGGATTCCCGGCCCAATCAGCATCTGAAAAGGCATTCAGCAAATCAGTGCTGGACTTTGTAAGACACAAGCCCATATCAATAATGTCATGTAGATAACGAAGAATTCGCTTGACTGCCGCCTGATGTACAGAAGTCGGGGAGGACATGAACTGACATACTCTATTGACACAGAAGGATATATCAGGACGTGTCAGAGACAAATATTGGAGAGCACCAACGACACTCCGATAGCAAGTAGTATCCTCAGGCGAGAGCTTTTCACCTCCATCCAATAACAACTTCTCAATAGGAAGCATAGGTGTGGGCACACCTTTGGGGGTGAGCATATTGGTTATGGACAATAAATCTTGAATGTATTTATGTTGTGTAAGAACAAGTCCATTGGAAGTATGACGGACCTCAATCCCAAGAAAATAACTCAAAATGCCAAGATCCTTGACGGCAAAATCATCCCGAAGCAGTGTAAGAAGTTTTTCAGTAGCCGTAGAAGATGAGCTGATGATAATAATGTCATCAACATAGATGAGGATATATATCTGAATGCCCGTCTTGTTAAAAATGAAAAGAGAGACATCAGCCTTTGAAGGTGTAAAATCCAGCTGTAAAAGTTTAGAGCTAAGGCGAGAAAACCAAGCACGCGGAGCTTGTTTGAGGCCATAAAGCGACTTATCCAGCTTGCAGAGATAACCAGAATATTGAGAATCCACAAATCCAAGGGTCTGCTTCATATAAACATCTTCATTAAGAAAGCCATGAAGAAAAACATGTTGAGTATCAATCTGCCGAATAGCCCAACCACGAGAAATAGCAAGAGATAAAAAGAGCCGAATGGTAGTGGACTTAACAACTGGACTAAAGGTATCATCATAATCAACGTCATACTGCTGTTTAAACCCTTTAGCAACCAGGCGTGCTTTGTAGCGATCAATAGAGTCATCTGGCTTTTGCTTGAGTTTGAAAACCCATTTGCAATCAATAACGTTAAGACCAGCACGAGGAGGAACTAAGTGCAATGTTTTATTTTTGAGAAGTGTCTGAAATTCATCAATTATTGCCTAACGCCAGAGGGGATGCTCCATAGCAATAATATGTGAAGTAGGTTCAGAGGCAGAAGACCAAACTACAAAATATGTTACTGTTCCATGTGTACGCACCTTGGGTTTCTTGATATTATGCTTCAATCGAGTACCATACGGATGAGTAGTAGGTGCAGGATCCACAATTGAGGGGATAGCTGTACCAGTCGTTGCGAGGGGAGCAACCGGTGCTACAGCAGTCGGTTGACCAGCGGCTCAGGATCCGACCGGACATTATGCAATATCATCCGCTGGCGGAGGATCCGAGGCCCCAATCATTGGTGAAACATCCAACGCGATTCGCACGGCAGCGACGCAGAGGATTGCAGCGGCAATTTTGAAGTTGATGTGGGCACCAAATTTTCTGCATCCAAAGAGTTAGTAGGCACAGATATATTCATATGATAATTATCCAAATTAGTACTGCTGCCACCCAAATGCAATGTGCACAAATCAGGGGAATTGTGCGTCGGCTGCAAGGTTGGGAAATAAGATTCGGATTACCTTGTTGATCGAATATCTCAAGGCAAGAACATTGTTTGAGATTCGAATCACTCCACAAGCAAGATCGATCATGTCTAGCTTGAATGATTCTTGTTGATTAAATATCTCAAGACAAGAACACTTGATTGAGATTCGAATCATTCCACAAGCAAGATTGATCATGTCGAGCTTGAATGATTCTACATGCAACCTAAACTACATAGAATTGCAAAGAAACTTAGCCATTGGCTAAAGAAGAGCACAAATGCTTCTTTGACTGTGTTTTCCAAGTCTACTTACAAATACAACATACATGGTTTTATATAGTCTACAAAATGAAAGGCATTCCAAGAGTTTAACATTCATACTTTATGGCCATAATTAGCCATTATGTAAATGTAACCTAAAAATAAAGTTTTAAAACACAATAACTCTAAATTACTCTAAATTGTAACCCACCCAAAATTTATAACAATCAAACTTCATTCTTCTTCAATGTGGCATGAATTGAAACATTCTTTTGATAATTTTGACAACCTTTTCTTCACATCTTCATTGAAGTATATTGTATGATTGATGTTTTTTTGGTTCATATCAGTACTGCTGCTACCCAAATGCAAGGTGCACAAATCAGGGGCATTTTGCGTCGGCTGCAAGGTTGGGGAAGAATTGGGTGGGGCTCTCTTGAACGGAAAAACATTCTCATTAAATATGACGTCTCTAGAAATATAGACACGACTAGAATCAGTGTCAAGACACTTATACCCTTTACGTAAGGAATTGTAGCCTAGAAAGACACATTCCTTGGATAAAAAAGAGAGCTTTTGTTTGTTATAAGGGCGAAGATGAGGCCAACAAACACACCCAAAAACTTTTAATAAGGAGTAATTTGGTGGGGTATGAAAAAAACGTTCTAAGGGGCTTTTATTATCGATGACACGAGTAGGAAGATGATTGGTGAGATATGTGGCTGTAAGAAATGCGTCATCCCAAAATTTAATAGGTACATCAGCATGAGCTAGAAAGGCTAGGTCAGTTTCAATAATATGACGGTGCTTGCATTTAGCAGACCCATTTTGTTGATGCGTGTGAGGGCACGAAACACGATGAGCAATTCCAAGGGAACAAAAGAATGTATTATGAATTTTCTGATATTCCCCACCCCAATCAGACTGGACACACTTGATTTTAATATCTAAGAGACGCTCAACATGAGCTTGGAACTGCAAAAGTATACGAGGAGCTTCTGTACGATTCTGCATCAAATAGATCCACGAAAATTTACTGAAATCATCAATGAAGCTAATATAATATTTAAAACCCCCAATAGATGGAGGTGACGAACCCCATACATCCGAAAAAATTAATTCCAAAGCTGATGAAGACCTAGGAGAAGAACTAGTATATGGTAACTGATGACTTTTTGCTAACTGACATACATTACAAACCAACAAAGGTGACTCACTAACACAAGAAATATTATTGAGACGCAAAATTGACTTTACTACTTGAGATGAAGGATGTCCAAGACGTGCATGCATTGGGTGTGAGTAGTAGATCTGCTCACTAAGGCGTGCTTGAGATCATCGACATCAGATGGCTTAATAGGATAGAGACTAGACTCACACCTCCCGTCTAGAAGACTTTTCATCGACTGTCGATCCTTAATAGAAAAATGCAAAGGATGGTATTAAAAAAATACGTCATTATCACAGAAAATTTATGAACGGAAAGAAGATGTTTTGAAATTTCAGGCACATGCAAAATATTACGCAATGCAAGAGGATGAGCAACAATATTAATTAAAGAATGACCAGTATGCAAAATACGCAAGCCTGCTCCATTGCTGACTTGAACTTGTTCACCTCTATGATAGCGTTCACGCACAGCGAGATGATCCAGGTCACTGGTGATATGATCAGTGGCGCCTATATCGCTGTACAAATTTGGATCAATCTTGTAAGAGGAAGTAGCCACCAGTGCCGTAGAAGGAGCAGAAGGAGGTTCAACTTGATAGGACTCATCCATCCTATGCCAGCAGCGAATAGCAGTATGCCCCACTTTGCCGCAGATATGGCAGGAAGGACGAGCAGAAGGGTCACGACGATCACCAGTGGGACGAGAGGGCGCACCACCTTGAGAATGGCCATGACCACGATCCCTTCGCCCACGGTTCTTATGCTGGCCACCACGACCAGCATAATTGGCATAAAATCCAGGATTTAACTGAAGTTCAGCTTGATGTTGTTGTTGGCGAGCTTCAAACGCCATTAAATGTGTGAACACATCGTCAAGCGTGAGGGCTTCACTCTTGATAGTCATCGAGGTGACAAAGGGATCATAGTTAGGGCCAAGACTAGCGAGAAGATACGAGATGACATCATTATCCTGCAAGGCAGAGCCGGCGGCAGCCGGCTCGGTGGCCAGCCCTTTGATCTTGCGAAAATAATTTGCAGCAGACAAATCGCATTTCTTGGACGTGGCGAGCTCAACACGGATCTGAACAGTGCGAACACGAGTTGACGACGAAAACATCCGCTGCAGGGTATCCCACGCCTCCTTGGACATAGTAGCGGCAACCACATTGTGAAGAATCTCCTCAGACATGGAGAAGGCCGCTAAGAACCTGTTGATCCTTATCATACCACTGATTGTAGGCAAGATTAGAGACCAGGTCAGCACCAGCAGCGGTTGAGGAAGGTGTTGGGTTTTATGTCCTAAAACTCATAGTTTGTAAACAAAAACATATTCTATTTTCAATAAAGTTATTATTATTGTTTATTCAGTAAGGATTGTTATTGAATAAAGTGAACTTTACGATCATTAATCCAAATCCAATAAACTAAGAACACTCTTGCTAAAGTATGATTACTTGAACTGTATGTAGAGACATAAGAGTGGATCAAATTCAAGTATTAGTCAAAATAATCTATAGTATACGGATAAGGCTAAGTACCTTATTCTAGGGACACTATGGATGCGACCCACTTTTGTATATGATATAAACAATGTGATCACTAAATTGTACATATTGAGACATGTGAGTGGGGGCGTCCTATGCAATGAGTATTGCATAAGATCGGACCATGAAGAAAACCACTCTCACTTAATAATGTCGTTTACTGTTGAGACTGATTTTCTTTTCATTCGATAACCTAGGTAACTCGGTTTTAATCCTGAGCTAACCATGAACTCCTGTTTATTCGGAATTATCCTTAGATTTGCATGGGTGAGAGTGGCTCTAGTTCGCCGACTCAATAGGCCTCCCATTTCAGGGGTAAGACTGGGTAAATGGCTGGGAACGTGGGGTGCAAGACGGAATTCACTCCTACTCACTTTTAGGGATAGAAGAGAGGTAGTTCCCTTAAGCACTTACTCCAGGTCTTGAACAAGGGGCCCCACCCTCTCATTGGCCTGAGAGGGATTCGGTTTACTGGTTGGACCACAAACCAATTGTTCATTAGAGGATCAGTGAGACATAAGGAACAAGAAGTAACTTCAGGAGTAAAACGGTAAATTGACCCAGCTCTAGTTACGAACAACCTGTGAAGGATCGACTTACTAATCATGGTTAAATGGACATAAATATATCTATAGTGAGAGGAGTGCAACTACTAGGCTATAGTGGAGTGTCCTAGTAGTTAACGAATGTTGGTTAACCAGGTTAATGAGTTTAACCGGTTAATCTTGGATCGTTGGAGCCCATGATCTATAGGTCCATTAGGTCCCTCCGCTAGCTCATATCGGACTAAACCATAGAACAGTGTGACGAGTGAGTTCGAAGTGTTCGAATTCAAATTAGGGAATATGCGCTACATATATACGATATATTTAACCGCATTTTTGTTTTATTTACGAATTAAACAAAAAGAGAGAATCTGAGATATTTTCAATTATGTGTATTGGGATTGGCATTTGAATTAATATTAAATATTAATTAAATAGTTTAATTAATGATTTAACGTTACTTTAATTTGAAATTAATTATTCAAATTAATTGTTGAATCAAAAGGAAGAAAGTCAAAATGTTGACTTCATTTAATGGAAAAAATCCATGTTAGTGGAATTTTGAGGTGTCAAAATTTGGTTTAACTAAACTTGCATGCTTCCAAATAAACCCACAAGTTTGAGTGGAATTTTGAGTGTCAAAATTTGGTTAACTCAAACATGCATGCTAGCCACATAATCCCAAACATTTGAGTGAAATTTTGAGTGTCAAAATTTGGTGATCTCAAATTTGCATGAACATGCAAACATGACTCTTTAAAAAGAGTGATCATGGTACATGGAAGGTCTTCTTCTTCTTGGTGAAAAACCTTGAGAAAAACCTCTCACAAACACTCTCTTCATATATACAAAATTCCTCCCAAGTTTAGTCACTCAACGGATTCCACAATCCCGTTCTAAGGCCGGAGAATAGTGGAGAAGACACTAGTGGTGGTTCGAAACCGGTTTATGAGGAAAAATGAGTTTGAACTACAAAAGGTTAGTATTCAAACTCATTAAGTTTTAATACTTATGAATATGCTAGTTATTTACTATAATTGATGTTCTAAAAGTGCCTAAGATCCAAATTGCTTCCGCATGTGTTATATTAACACCATCAGAAGGGACCAGCTTGGCAGGTGCGACAATGGTGCCATCGAGGTAGCCCATAAGCTTTATACTCCATAGGTAGGGGAGGAGCTGGGTGCGCCATATGACGAAGTTGTTTTTGGTGAGACGGATTCTGACAACGTGGTGAAGAAGGATTGGGTCAAAAGTCAACGCCATGGTAGTTGAGATCGTGTTGGAGATGGTCGATGGGGAGAAGGAAGAAGATATGATAGACATTGTTAATGAATAAACCTTGGCTCTGATACCATGTTAAGTTGAATGGCACTGTGACCTATATGGGTCACAACCTCATGTATTTATATATGTATAATGAGATTGCATAACAAACCATGAAATCATAGATTTGGTAACAAACCATAAAATCATAGATTTGGTAACAAACCAGGAAATCATAGATTTGTACATATATGATCTATTGTACGTTTAATAGAAACATCTTCCTAGTAGACGCGTTTTAAAACTATGAGGTTGACGACGATACGTAACAGGCCAAAACAGACAAGATCTTCTAGCAGTTGGAGAGGGAAACGAAACATTCCTTGTATGGTGAGGAAACTTCTCCTTGGTAGACGCGTTTTAAAGCGATGATGCTGATGGCGACACATAATAGGCAAAAACGGACAATATCTTCTAGCAGTTGGAGAAGGAAACGAAACATTCCTTATATGATATGAAAACCTCTCCTTGGTAGACGCATTTTAAAACGATATGCTGATGGCGACACATAATGGACAAAAACGAAAAATATCTACTAAAAATGGGCTTGGGCTATGATAAATGATTGGCTGGAATAGCTCAGTTGGTTAGAGCGTGTGGCTCTTAACCACAAGGTCAGAGGTTCAAAACCCTCCTTCTAGCAAAGAGATAGACAGGTACCTATATTGCTTTCGGAGTGGTAAAATTAACATGAAAATGGATAGCCACCCAATGTCGTCGAAACCCACGTGAAAAACACACCGTGAGGTTGACGACGGTATAATGCTTATGGCGCCCATACATGATAGGCCAGTTATGTCAATATTAATCACGACCCTTGGAATTATAAGGGGGATTTTGGTTTATTATTAGGGATTTTAGGTCTTTATTGGTGGTGGGCTTGAGCTATTACAAAAGATATCAGAGTTAGCCACTGGGCGGTGCTAATGTGGGTGGTGGATTGTGAGATCCCACATCAAGGTATCAGAGTTAGCCACTGGGTGGTGTGCTAATTGAGCTATTACAAAAGATATCAGAGTTAGCCACTGGGCGGTGCTAATGTGGGTGGTGGATTGTGAGATCCCACATCGGCTCGAGTGGGGATGAAACATTTCTTACCACTGGGCGGTGTGCCAACGTGGGTGGTGGATTGTAAGATACTAGAAACCTAGTAGACACATTTTAAAATCGTGAGGTTGACCGCGATACATAACGTGCAAAAGCGAACAATATCTACTAGAGGTGGGCTTGGACTTAGCTGGAATAGGAGCGTGTGGCTGTTAACCACAAGGTCGGAAGTTTAAGCCCTCTAACGAAGTTATTACAAATGATTGTTTAGAATAGCTCAAGCGAAAAGAATTATTATTTTTTATTAAATTGAAGAAAAAATAATTTCAAAATAACAAAAATTATAAGATTTATCTAAAATGAAATGAAATAAAATGAAAGCCTAAAGGAAAATAGTGAGTTGTCATGATTTAGTTGTGTCGCTTCCTTTCACTGGCAAACTGCATTCTCTGTCTATTTCTTTTGGCCCTAAATTGAGTTTCAGCTCTTTGCTCTTTCCCCATAGCACACTGTACAGACCTGCGATCAATAACAGCCCTCCTATACCACTGCAACCGAACGAACGAACGAACGAACAAATTATTAACACGTCTAATTATTAAGCTTACATCTTTTAATAGAATATTCAATTTTGGGTCGAATAAAACAAGTATGAATCAAACCCTTAAGTTACCTTCCAACGCTGATATTCTCGCCAAAAAGAAAGGCCGAACCAAGAGTTGTAAGAACAAGAACAATTGGTGTTGACATGGCTAAGAAAACGGGTCCTTTCTTCTTAATGAGCCACGTTTGAATCGAATATGTAGCCCCAGTTGCCACTATTCCCTGCACCAAATATTGTTATCGTTATTCGAACACTTTGATGTTTTACTCTGTTGTATGAGATTTAAGCATCATAGAAGCGACAAATAGGTGACATGGTCATGTCATAGGAAACATGTCAAAAAAGACAAAAGCATGCTGAAAAGACGTGTTAGTTTGTGGGGATAGACTTCACACTTAGAAGCGACAAATAGGTGATGTCACAGGGGATGCAGGAAAATGTTGGTACCTCTCCTGGTAGGACATAATTCAAGGATGAACCAAGGAGGAGTTGGTGGGTATGTGATGCCCGAGTAAATAAAGGATACATGAATGAATCGAGACCCCTGTCTGAACGAAAGTGATTCTAAGGATAGGATTCATGAGAAATACTTAAAAAAAAAACCGAAGTTACTACCTATACCAACTAGGTACACCTTTTTGTCTTAGATTTTCTTAGAAGGTGACCTAACACGAGCCATGTTGGCTTTACGCTAGACGAACCAAGGTGGAGTTGGTGGGCATCTTAGAAGGTCACGAGCAATCCTATGTTGGGTGACCTTCTAAGATTTTCTTAGAAACTATGTGAATGAGGACAACATGGCTCGTGTTGTTCTGTGGGGATAAGTTTCACTCTTAGAAGCAACAATTCGTATATGCAATCATGGGGATAACTTTTTTCACATCAACAAAATTCAAGTAAAGAACGAAATAACTTACACAATATAAAACTGCAAGAAGTCTTAGATCCCAACCCAATTTCCATTCGTCAAGGTCTCTCTCCAAAGCAATGGCAACAATAAACGATTGAAACGAGCTAACAAGACATTGAAGGGTAGTGAAAAGAAGCGTTGAAGGATAACTTTTCAGTACGAACGCCTGTATTAAACCAAAAGACTCGATAATTAAAAACAAAATCGTTATTAAACACGTGTTGACTCGTAGAATTACAAAGAAATTACGTAAGTACCTGAAGAACAAGTGATAAAGCCCATAAGATATTTGAAGCCATCATTAGGAGGCAACCCTTTAACCAAGTGTGGGTTGAAGCATCATGAAGTGGATGTTGATTATGTATAGTAAAAAGGTGGTGATTGTTAAAGAGAGTGAGTTGAGGGCCTTTGTAGAACACCAAAACCAACACACCGCCCGTACAAAACACTATTCCTCCAACCTTTGCTAACCCTACTATTGATCTTAACCTCAACACCTCCAACCTGCCAAACATTTGTGTCTTAGTGATAAACAATGAAGTAAAATTTACCATTTTGTAATAAACAAAGTTCGAATATGTAACGGCCCAAGCGTACCGCTAGCAGATATGTAAGGGTCCCACTCGTTTCTTTCCCTACGTCTCCCCCCCCCCACCCCTTCAAGGTCCCACGAACGACCCAAGCGTACTGCTAGCAGATATGTAAGGGTCCCACTCGTTTCTTTCCTTACCCCCCCCCCTTCAAGGTCCCACGAACGGCCCAAGCGTACTGCTAGCAAATATGTAAGGGTCCCACTCGTTTCTTTCCCTACCCCCCCCCCCCCCCTTCAAGGTCCCACGAATGACCCAAGCGTACTGCTAGCAGATATGTAAGGGTCCCACTCGTTTCTTTCCCTACCCCCTTCAAGGTCCCACAAACGGCCCAAGCGTACTGCTAGCAAATATGTAAGGGTCCCACTCGTTTCTTTCCCTACCCCCACTTCAAGGTCCCACGGCCCAAGCGCACCAGTAGCAAATATTGTCCTCTTTGGGCTTCCCCTCAAGGCTTTAAAACGTGTCTACTAGGGAGAAATGTTCATACCCTTGTAGAGGGTGTTTCGTTCTCCTCCCCAACGGGACATCACATAATAGGTTGGCTTCCTAAAACCAAAACTGGTCCATGAAAAATTAAAAACGATCTAACATTTCCCTAAACTTATAATTTTGTGTCTAGTAGATCCTTGAGAATTAAAGTGTCTAATAGGTTTTTGATTTTTCGATTTTGTATCTTATAGGTTATTGACCAATTTAACGCTTTTAAAATTTACAAATCCACGGGACACGAAATTGAAACTTTAAAGTTTCATTAGACATAAAATTTATTTTTATATAATTAATAGATCAATTAATTTTTTTTAGATTCAAACTTGATTTATTGTATAAAGAATTTCAAGTTTAGAAATTTCTAAAGTTCATAAATTTTGTCGTATACAATTTAGAGTTTAGAAAGCTATTAAACCCTCGTTAAATTTTAAAATCAAATAGATATAATGTGAAAGTTTAAGAATTAAATGTGATACCAAAGTAAAGGAGGAGTACATGAAATGAACCAGGACTATAATTGATTGAGAGCGATCTTGAGCATATGATGATTAAGAAAGACATCAAAATAATTGAAAGTTACTACCGATACCAATAAGGTGCGCCTTTCTTTTTTATGGCTCAATCATAAAAACTCTAAAGTTAAACGTGTTTTCCTTCGAGCAATTCTATGTTGGGTGACCTCTTGGAAATTTTCCTAAGGATCTGAGTTACGGAAAAAACAAGGATAGATTTTGGGGATAGTCTTCACTAAACGTAAATAAAGTCACCATGTCGTAGGAAAATGCTGAGGCTATCATGTGCTGACTTTAGATTCCAAACCCTAATTCGTCATCGGGATATAAAAGCTAAGAAAGGCTTAAATTGATGGAAAGTTACTACCTATACCAACAAAATGCACCTTATTTTTCTGGTGGCTTAATCGTATACCTTCAAAATTAAGTGTGTATTGCTTGAAACAATTCTTTGATGAGTGACCTCCCGTGAGTTTTCATAAGAAGTATGTGAACGAGGATAAAACATACTGAAAGAATTTGTATTGGTTTGTAGCTGAAAACACCTATGTTGATTTGTTGGGATAATTTTCACTTTCAGAAGGAAGAAGTAAGTAAAGTGATCATGTCACAAGGGGTGTAGAGGAATGTCGGACCGAGCATGTGCCGTATCTGGATTCCAAATCCTAGGCATGATTTATTACACAAAACTTCCAATTTAACCTAAAACTATTTAATAATTAAGTCCGATTAGATACCTAATGAATCTTTTTGAAGTTTAAGAACATATTAGATATTACTCCAAAATCATACGTACAAAAACTTGAAAGTTTAAAGACCAAAATTTAAATCGATAGTTACCTGAATAGAAGAGCGAAAAGAAAGGTAAAGACCGGAATAGAATTTACAGTTGCTGCAGCTAAACTTGCCGATGTATAAATAAGAGCAACCCCCTGAAGATCGAGACTTGCAGTGATCCTACGAATAGAATAACGAATATTAGAAAGATTTCTCTCTATTACCTAAACAGGGTCGGAGGTGAAAATTATTTTCTTCATCCCCATCTCCGTCCCCACCTTGACCCCACCCAAATCCCCTATATATATATTATTTTATATTTAGTAAATGAATAAATAAATATTTTTTTTAAACGTGGAACATGTATGTTAAAATATTGAAATTAGAGTCTTTTAAAAAATAATATTCTACACTATTTTTGCATATAAAATATTAGTGCATGAAATATTCTTTAATTTATTAGAATATTTTATATTTACGAGTAGAAATTTATTTGAAAATGAAAACTATATATCATATGTTCTTTCAAACGAATTTCATTTTGAAAAAAAAATATAAAAAATCGGAAAATATTTCGCTCGTTCTTGGTGGTAAATCTCAATCTAATTCTAAACAAAATAAATGAAGAACTTGCCAGAGATAAGAATTGAGAAACAAACAGGGTGTTAGACGAACACGAACACTTTGTTTTGGGCTTCCCAAAAGACCTCATACCAATAGAGAGAGTATTTTTTGTTTATAAACGCATGATCATTCCCTACATTAGCCGATGTGGGACTTTCATCATCCAACACAGAGAAACCAAGAAAATGAACGAAAGAACGACGAAAAAAAGAGTTACCATTCGAAATACAAAGCGATGGGCAACAAGAACACAGTGGCTATGGCTTGCCTATAGAAAACAAAGATAAAGTTGTTCATTCCACCATCAAAGGCAGCTTTGGAGAGAAGAGAAGAAACATTCCTGCATAAATGCTATGTCTGAGTAGCACTGCAAAATAAGGCTTCTTTTCCATCTTCCTCGAACTCTCTATGTTCATTGGCTCATAAACATATATGTTCCAAATTTATAGTGTTTTGGATTTGTATTGGCCAAAAAACAATGATTATTTTTGAAGCATATGGAATGGGTTTATCCATTAATTATTAAGCTATCATTTCCATTTCAAAAGGGATCAACCTTGATACCAACTGCATAGAATAATACAAAGGTTTTGTCGAAACGTGTATGACATCTTTAGTTTAAATGGCAACCACTAAAGTTTTGTTAAATATTGCATTTTTAAATTCATTCATAATATCTTCACATTTTGTTCAATTATTTGGTCAATACACTTGATGCTAGACTTACCCTTTGAAAAAATATACATATTTTAATTTAAAATTTTAACAAAAATTATACCCTTTAATCGAACAGTATGGTTGGTCTAGTTGGTGATCTAAAGAATTCGAATAGAGATTACAATCAAACCCAACCCTTTATTTTTGGATTGGGTTGTGGAGTTTCTTTTTCAAGACAATTATTTGAAGACATTAATAACAAAAATTTGATAAGCTCAAATATCAAATAGTCTCAAATGAACTATAACGGTCTTAAGGTAGTGAAATTCCTTGTTGGGTAAATTCCGACCCGCACGAAAGGCGTAACGATCTGGGCACTGTCTCGGAGAGAGGCTCGGTGAAATAGACATGTCTGTGAAGATGCGGACTACCTGCACCTAGACAGAAAGACCCTATGAAGCTTCACTGTTCCCTGGAGATTGGCTTTGGGCCTTTCCTACGCAGCTTAGGTGGAGGGTGAAGAAGGTCCCCTTCTGGGGGAGCTCGAGCCATCAGTGAGATACTAAAGATGATAGATGTCATAAAAGTGCATGAATAAAATTAAGAAACTATGATTTAATTTTTTTTTTTAAGAAAAAGATAGGATGAAATAGAATAGCTGTCATAGATATTAAGAACAATTCTCCATATCAAGTCAAAGATTAACAAATATATCTCATAATTGGTTGTGTTTGGGTGACGATCTGTATTCTAATCATTCTTCAATTTCATAATATTTAATTGCACTTGATTTGATTTGAAGTGGTTCATGTCACACCACCATTTTTAATTTATAGACTGAATTTTAAGTTGAGGTAAAAATGAAAAATGCTTACAAAATTTTCATAAACCTAAGAAAAATATTAAAATACAATATTAAAAATTAGAAATATTAAAATATAAGGGCAAAATGGTCATTTTGACCGGTGGGGTCTGAAAGACCCTTAACCAGATCGTAAAATATTAAAATACAATATTAAAAATTAGAAATATTAAAATATAAGGGCAAAATGGTCATTTTGACCCGTGGGGTCTGAAAGACCCTTAACCAGATCGTATAGGCTAGGTTTGCGAGAGAGGAAGGAAGTGAAAATGAAAATCCTCTCCCAATGGCCACTTGGAGTCCGAATGTGACCAAAGTTTTCTTTTAAATAATTGCTTAGTAGATATTAGGGGAACGAGCACTTGGATCATTCTAATCCATCAAGAATCAAGAAAGAACGAGATTTCTAAGTTTTGATCTTCTAGCGCGCATGGTTGCACGTGAACATGCATGTGGTGCGGGTTTTCAATCCATTCAATTCTTGTTCAACTATTTTTTGTTTCGATTTTGATGCTAACCATATGGCTTGAATTATGACTTGCGAGTGAATTTTAAAAAAATTTAGAGCTCCTAACGTGCAAAAAACTCTAGCTAAAAAAGATATTCATCGTGCAGGTACGTAGTCGTTCGTTGATCGGTAGAACGTACTAGCATGTGAGCATATTTTTACTTCAGTGGTTAGAACATGCATGTTTAAAACCAATGTATAGAAAATTATTGAAATGCATTTAGGATGATAATTTATGATGCATGCCAACTTTAATGCCGTGTTAAAATGGAGAATGAAAAATTTTGGTCTATTGATGGATGCTATCTTCTATTGAACTTTTATAAATACATGATAAAGTATGTTTTTCTCCAAAGGATTGATTACGTGTTCTCCTAGTAGATTGTGTTTATTTGCACATAACTAAGACTAGGGCATTAGAGTTAGACCAGCTAAATAATGACCTAGGTCAAGACGTCTCCAGTAGACTAAAAGCCTTAAAATCTGGAGCAACCATCAAGGGATCTAGACTCTAGTGTTCCCAGACTAAAAAGGCTCAATGAGTCAAAACAGAATAACTTAGAGTTGAAAGTCCACGTCAAACTAGAACGAACGAACGAACCGATGCTAGAACCCGATGCTAGAACGAACAATATCTGCTGGATCAAATCGGGTGAGGAAGACGACTCCATCGGATCTGGATCCGGGTCGGACCCACTTGCCGCGCCCCAACCCAGATCCAATTCCATCTTCTTGGCCCGTTAAGCCGCCCAGCCCAAATATGTAGCAACCTAACGCCCGAGACCCAAACTACATGTTCGGCCCACCTGCAGTAACCTAACGCCCGAGGCCCAATACCCTTGTTAGGCCAGCTTGCAACAGCCACGACCCGCATGCCTCAGCGATCCGCGCCTCGACCTGACTCAGCCTGCAATACGCGTCAGTGCCTCATTGCGCCACGTGTCACCCTGCGACAAAAAGAACCCCTCGGCTCCAGAGGCTTAAACGGCTCAACTCGGCTCAACTCGGCTCACTTGTCTCCGCAGCTTGGAAATCAGCTCCTCACCTTGGTAAAGGACAATACTACCTTTTCTTCCACCATTTTGACCCTTTAGAAGCTGATTTTGCCCTAATTAAGGTGATTAAGGTTAACTAAGATGATTAAGGTGATTAAGGTCAGTTCGATGCTCTATTCCATAAACTCAAGTTGAATTTATATTAGATTTGTGAAATACCGATGAAAAGCAATGAACGACCTAATAGGAAACAATCCTCAGTGATATTTGGAGCAGCTTCGTGGAATGAAAGCTTAGCAAACTCAAATTTAGGGAAGCATTGGCTAAGGCCAAACAAGTAAGTGGCCTTAATATAGGATAATTTAAATCATTGTTTGATGTGTGACGACACGTGCCTAGTGGCTCCCACACATGTCTATTATGCTTTATGTTTATGATGCCTTGATGATGATTTATGATGTATGACGTATGAAGTATGATGACGTGTATGAGTTATATGATGACATCTTATGATATTTTACGATGATTATGACGTATTTATGATGATGTTGAATGATGATGACGATGCATGCTAACATGACGACGTAAGATGATGTTATTTTCTTAATATGACGTTATGTTCCATATTAAGATAAGAATCATGTTATGAATGTCATATTGCATTATGAGGATAATTTTCATATGCCACAACCCTAGTTAATATTAATGGTGATGAAAGAATGAAGATCAATGCTTATATATTACTCATACTAATATAGGGATGGAATTAGGGTTGTCATAAAGATGTTTTTAGGATGAGAAACTAGGACCTCATGCACTTCTCTGTGTACATAAATATCGAGCTACCTTCCCTTTTACGATGATGAGTATGGACGCATACGCTACAATGATAATGGTGATCATGATGTGCATGACATTTAGGGGTTGGTGAAGAATTAATTAGGGCTCAGTGAAGAAGAAAGTAAAAGGAAATAAAGAAAAGGAAAGAAAAGGCAAAGGAGGAGAAAGGAAAAGGGTTTTAGAAAAAATAATTTTCGGACCTACTTCCATCTGACCACTTGGAGTCATTTTTTGATCGTGGTTCCTTCATGAAAATTACTCAAAATCATGAGGAGATCAGACATTTGGGTCATCCAAGCTAAGATTAGGGTTTAGGGGTTTAGGGTTTTAGGGTTTAGGGTTTAGGGTTTAGGGTTTAGGAGGATGAAGAGGCTAGTCCAAGTGTGTTGTGTAAAGGCAAGAGAGCGCCTACCCTCCCTAATGCACGTGGGTACTCGTGTGTGGGTTGCACGTGTGGACGTATCAAAGAAATTTTAAAAAATTTGAAGCTCGTAGAAGTGGAAAGACGTGCTTGAGAGGCATGCATCACCTAAATAAGTAGTTATTTGAACATTCTTCTAGAAATACTGGTAGGGATTACTAAGACATGCTAGCATGTGAGGATATCTTACCTTAGATGGTTAGAATATACATGATTAGGACCATATAAGGGCAGTTTCGGGTGAGAATACAATGTATGTTATGGAAATTATGAAAATGCCCTTAGGATGTGATTTTGGGATGCACATTATTTTTAGTACTTTTTGTTGTGCTAGAAAGGAGGATTAGATGATGTGATTTGTGTTGTGGAAGATTTATGGAAGATTTATGGATTTTTTTTATGCTTTAGGTGACTGATAAGATTATCTCCTTAAAAAGCATGCATGAATGTACTATGTTTAGAATAGGGAACTAGAGCTAGGCTAGTTTCATGTGACCTAGGTCACTATATTTTTAGTAGACGGATCATCATAGGATCGTGAGCAACAATTAGTTGTGTAGACCTTTGTGCAATAAAAAATTGGATTAGCTTTAAAAAGCTAATTCCGGACAACATGAATCATAGATCAAGAGGTCGAAAAGACTAGTCCAAGTGCGTCATGTTTAAAGCCAAGAGCGCACCCACCCTCCCGACGCACGTGGGTACTCATGCGTGGGTTGTTGCCTTCCAACTGCGCTTGAGGGTCCATGAGGGCAATTTTTTATGACAATGTAACGTATGTAATGAAAAATTATTAAAATGTCCTTAGGTTGGTATTTTGGGATCCACATTATCAATAGCACTTTTCATCCTAATATGAAATAGAGGATGAGATGATGTAATTTGTGTTGTGGGAGATTGATGGATTGATGGATGTTATCCCCCAAATGAGTTTGTATAATTTTTTTCATGTTGTAGGTGACTGATAAGATTATCTCATTGAAAAGCGTGCATAAATGTACTATGTTTAGAATAGGGCACTAGAGCTAGGTTGGTTTCCCGTGACCTAGGTTACTATATTTTTAGTAGACCGAGAATTTTTTCATGTTGTAGGTGACTGATAAGATTATCTCCTTGAAAAGCATGCATAAATGTACTATGGTCAGAATAGGGCACTAGAGCTAGGTTGGTTCCACGTGACCTAGGTTACTATATTTTTAGTAGATCGAGAATCTTAGGATCTTGAGCAAAAATTAGTTGTGTAGACCTTTGTGCTCCCAGAAATTGGATTAGCCTTAAAAATCCAGTCTCGAGCAACGTAGAAATATAAGATGTGATTGAAACAACCTAGATACCCTATGATCCGTGTAAATCTCCACTACACCTAAGAAAATTTAGACGACTTACAAGGCCATTAGCACGGTGAGCGATATCACTAAAGCCTGACGACCTCCTATTCCCACCTGTACGGTTGAGCTTGACAAAGTTAAATAGGATAACATATTAACAAGATGACTAATTCTAAAGAATGAAAAAATTAATTCACTTCATACATGAGGTAACACAATTAAATCTCACAATACAAGTTGTCAAAAGTGGGATTTGAACCCACGCCCTCTCACAAGGACCAAAACTTGAGTTTGGCACCTTAGACCACTCGGCCATCCCAACTACTTATTATGACATCCTACACTGGTTTGATAGGGGAATGAAGCATTCCTTATAATAGGGTGGAAACGTCTCCCTAGTAGATGCATTTTAAAACTATAAGGCCGACGACGATAATTAACGGACTAAAACGGAGAATATATATTAACGGTTGGAGAGAGGAACAAATTATTCCTTATAAGGGTGCGGAAACCTCTCCCTAATACACGCATTTTAAAACTGTGAAGTTGATGGCAATACGTAATGGGCAAAAACGGACAATGGCTACCAGCAATGGGCTTGGACTGTTACAAATGATATTAGAGCTAGTCACAAGACGGTGTGCCAACGAGGACACTTGGCCCCCAAAAGGGGTGGATTGTGAGACCCTACACCGATTGGAAAGAGGATGAAACATTTCTTACAAGGGTTTAGAAACCTCTCCTTAGTAGACACGATTTAAAACCACGAGGGTGTCTACGATAGTAACCAACGAAAGTAGACATTATCTACTAGTGGTGGGCTTGGACTCTAACGAATGATTGGCTGGAATAACTCAGCTGGTTAGAGCATGTGGCTCTTAACCACAAGGTTGGAGGGTCCACCTCAGCTCTTATTTGTATGTTTTTCACACCAATTTTGATATTTAATTTCTCCTAATTTGAATAAGGACCTACCAAAGAAATTTTAGATAGTTCGAAGCTACTAGAAGTGGAAAGACCTTCTCGAGAAGGCACGCGTCACCTAAGTAAGTAGTTATTCGAACATTCTTCAAGAAATACTTGTAGGGATTGGTAAGACATGCTAGCATGTGAGCATATTTGCGTAGGTAGTTAGAATATGCATGATTAAGAACTTATAAGGGAAATGTTGGATGAGAATGCAAAGTATGTTATGAAAAATTATGAAAATGCCCTCTCACGGTGTGAGTTTGTATTATGGGTGATTGTATGGAAATTATTGTGAAAGGGTCGTCAGTTAACCTCACAAATCCCACTTCTCACAAGGACAAAAACTTGAGTCTTGCGCCTTAGACCACTCAGCCATCCTAACTACTAATTGTGAGATCGTGCATTGGTTGGAGAGAGGAATAAAGCATTCCTTATAGGGGTGTAGAAACTTGTCCTTAGTAGACACATTTTAAAATTGTGAGGCTTACGACGATACTTAACAGACTAAAACGGACAATATGAGTTAGCGGTTGGAGAGAGAAACAAAACATTCCTTATATGGGTGCAAAAACCTCACCCTAATAGACATATTTTAAAATCGTGAGGTTAATGGTGATATGTAATAGGCCAAAATGGACCATGTTTGCCAGCAATGGGCTTAGACTATTACAAATGATATTAGAACTAGTCACTAGGCGGTGTGCCAGCGAGAACACTTGGGCTCCCAAAAGAGGTGGATTGTGAGATCCCACGCTGATTTGAGAGGGGATGAAACATTTCTTACAAGGTTCTGAAAAACTCTCCCTAGACGACGATAGTAACGAACGAAAGCAGACACTATCTACTAGTTGTGAACTTGGACTCAATTAAATGACTGATTGGAATAGCTGAATTGGTTAGAGTGTGTGGTTATTAACCATAAGGTTGGAGGTTTAAGCCGTTTCTAGTGAGGTTGATTGTATGACAATTAATGTGAAAGGGTTGTCAGTTAAATTTGGAAAGGTAAAATCATTGAAGATGATATTCTCCACTTTCGCTCATCATTAGCCTCACAATAATATGGAGGAGTTTTGAGTATGGCGCTTTAGATTACTCGGCCATCCTAACTACATTTTATGAAATCTTGCATTGGTTTGAGAGGGGAATGAAAGCATTTCTTATAAGGGTGTGAAAACGTCTCCCTATCAGACGTGTTTTAAAACTGTGAGACTGACGACGATACGTAACGGACTAAAATAGACAATATCTAGTAGCAGTTTAAGAGAGGAACTAAATATTCCTTATAAGGGTGTGAAAATCTCTCCCTAATAGACACATTTAAAACCGTGAGGCTAAGTGCGATAAGTAATGAGCCAAAATGGACAATGTCTGCTAGCAGTGGGCTTGAATTGTTACAAATGATATTCGAACTAGTCACTAGGCGGTGTGGCAGCGAGGATGCTAGGCCCTCAAAAGGGATGGATTGTGAGTTACAACATTGACTGGAGAGGTGAAGAAACATTTCTTACAATGGTCTAAAAACCTCTCCCTACTAGATGTGGTTTAAAACCGTGAGGTTGACGATGATACGTAACAAACGAAAACGAACAATATCTGCTAGTGGCGGGCTTGGACGGTAATATATTATTGGCTGGAATAGCTTAGTTGGTTAGAGCATGTGGCTCCTAACAACAAGGTCGGAGGTTTAAGTCCTCCATCGAGTAATGAGAGAATGAAGCATTCCTTATAATGATGTTGGATACTTCTCCTTCACACGTAAGCACAAAAAGATAGCGATGAGGGGGTTAAGGAGGTTTGAGAGGTAGATTATGCCATGCAAAAATCGTCAATAGGTCCAAAAACTAGAAGAAAATGCAAAACAAAAAAGAAAAAAATCCAGACGTGCATAAGGGGAGCTTGGACAACTAAACAAGAAGCTCAAGGCTAACTATAAACAACTTGTAGGGGAGATCATATGTGTTACATTGATTGCAAGACAACTGACATGTATGTATGGGGGCTCTGTCGTCTTAATGTTGGTTTTCTTTTTCTTTTATTTTTTTTTATTTTTGTTCTATTTTGATCTTGTGATTACTTAGATTTGATGAGTTATTTCTGTTGATGATTTACTTTATTGGATTTGTTGAGTTAGGAGATCATCCACATGTTACTTCATTGGAGATTCAAATTTTTGAAAAGCTCAAAATAGGTGTGTGAATGTTTGATTAATCCACCACACCTAAATGGTGTGAAAGTTATCTTATTTATAATCAAATAAATTACAAGGATAGGGAAATAATAATAAATTGAAATAACAATAAATGAAAAGATACCTATGGTAATAAAGCTCTAAATGAAAATTATATCTCCTTTGATCTTTGACATACAACACATCTTATGACTTTGGAGAAAGCTCGTTATTGCTAGTCATTTGCTTAATCAAAACTTCCTGATTAGAAAGCAAATTCTCCAATTCAATAACTGTAGGCGTATTTGCCCAATTTTGTACTGAGAAAACAAGGGCATAAAATCTTTTCGTAAACTAGGAATAAGATAACACCGTAATTGAGCATCGGCTCCTCAAAATTACCTTGAGTTACCATAGCTAGTTCATTCTCTAGAAATTGCAATCGAGTTGTATTTTTCTTAGTGAAAAACTTTTGAAGTGTTTCCCACACTTGCTTTGGTGACTTTAAATCACAAACATGATCAATATATTCCTTGCTAATCAAGTTCACAAGGTAAATAAAGCTTTTCCACATTTGATATTCCATTTTCGGCGTAATTCAGCCTTCTGTGGAGTATCTGCTTAAATTTCTTGTCATCACCTTTAACTAAATCCCACAAATCTTGCCCCTGTAGATAAGCTTACATGCATAACTTCCAATAATTATAATTATTGCCGACAAACTTTTCCAAAGCTATACCTATATAAGCACTTCCACCATTCATCTCAGTAATAATATCAAACACTTGGTTACCAGGTTGGCTCTTATACCAAATGACACAATATCTACCACCCAAACGTGTGAATAGATCTAAAAATATTATTATTCAAAGAAACAATACAGAGTTAAGAATGAGAAATAGAATTGGGGAAATAGAATTGGGATCAAAGATTCTAATTTTCATTGATATTCACAACATTTAAATAGGATACAAGCTACCAACTATTACCTACAATAAGGAAAATATAAACTAACTAAATCTTGAAAATAAAATAAAATATACTACTAATCCAATCATAAAGGAAAAAATATTAACCGAGATATATTCCATAACTAATATATTCTTCAAATATTAACTAAGTACGAATATTTTGACTAATTCAAACTAGCAATAAGTTGCACTAAATTATGATAAACTTGTCCATTCATGATGATCATGACTCTCTTGTTAGGACAATCACGACTAATATGATTAATTCCTTGACATTTCCAACATTTGATGTCTCTATTTCTTTCTCGAACCTCCTTGTATTCCTCCACCTTTCTCTTTACTCTTGGAGGTCTCAACTTTTTTCTTTTTGTCAAGCTCATACTTGCCTCTATCCTTGAAATCTATCTTTTCGATATTTGCATTCTTTTTTCAAGTGTTAAAAGTAGTAGACTTAGAAATAGCATACCTCTTGAAGTTCTCCTTCTCCCAAGCTAGTTGCCCTTCGATTTTGACAGCAAGGTGTAATAATTCTTGCATATCAAAGTACGTTTGCCTATCCACTTGATGAGCTAGTTTTCGATTCAACCCACTCAGGAATCTAGCCATTGTATCCTCATCGTCTTCATCAATGCATCAATGCTTGATCTATTCATAAGGGTCTCCATTTCTTTGTAATATTATTCAACACTTTTGCATCCCTGCAGCAAAGTATAGAGTTTTCCTTGAGTACTCGAGAATAATGCTTAACAATGTACCTTTTTCTCATTAAAGTCTTCAATTCTTCCCACGTTTCAATTGGTTCTTCATAATTTCTCCTCCTCTCAAATTTTAAAGATGTCCACCATATAATTGCATGATCACAAAATTCAACCACAACAAGTTTCAACTTTCTTTCTTCACTCAAATTGTTGCAATCGAAAACATTCTCAATTTTACTCTCATGATGCAAATACTCCTCTGGACCATATTTCCCATAAAAAGTTGGAATTTTAAGCTTTACTCCCCCCAACTACTATTTCTTCTCCTCTCATATTGGTACTCCCTCTCAATTCTTTTTTGTGATAAAATTTCTCTACCCTTTCTTCTACCTCTTCCTCTCCCTCGACCGACATCTCTCCCATCCCTAGGACTATGTCTCGCTTAAATGGTGACATTGTCATCTTCTTTATTTTCAACTCCTTCATTCAAGAGTACTTCTCTTCCTTGAAGATTACCTAAAGTGATTTCAATTCGCAACATCCGGTCTGTCAATGTACTAATAACTTGATTCAAACGAGTAACGGTTCCGACCTATGCTTCTCTCCACCTAGCTTCATTGATCTCTCCTCCATTTCGTCCGTCCTGGTTCATGATTGTACAAACAGTAGTTAAATATGTTTAGGACCTCACACACACAACTCACTTATTTTATACTCAGGGACACTCGTGTTTATTACCGACAAAAGTAGGCTATTTGGAAAAGTAACTAAATTATGATCAAGGTAGGCTAATATACGGATAAAGCAATTCTTATATTAGCAAGCTATTCAAGAGAATCAAAATAAGTTAATTATGATATTACATCAACATAAAACAAGAAATGAACAAACAATGAAGGGACACAAAGATATTTTTGGATATAATTGTAGGTTGAAAAAAAAAAAAAGAATTAAAAAGAAAGGTGGTGAAGATTTTTGAGAAAGATCTAATTGGGGCAAAATTAGAAGTTAGCTTTGAGTTTAAATTAGGAAAGAACAATATCAACTCATGGGAAAAAAAAAAAGAATTAAAAAGAAAGGTGGTGAAGATCTAATTCAGGCAAATTTAATTACGAAAGAATAATATCAACACAAGGACCAGAACTTGAGTCTAGCGCCTCAGACCATTCAGCCATCCTAACTACTAATTGCAATATCGTGCACTAGTTGGAGAGGGGAATGAAGCATTGCTTATAAAAGTGTGGAAACATCTGCCTAGTAGACGCATTTTAAAACTATGAGGCTGACGACGATACTTAACGAACTAAAACGGACAATATCTGCTAACCGATGTTGAGAGGAACGAAACATTCCTTATAAGAATGCTTCTCCCTACTAAACGTGGTTTAAAATCGTGAGGCTCACGACGATATGTAATGAATGAAAGCGGACAATATCTACTAGTGGTGGTCTTGGACAAAGGCATATGATTGGCTGTAATAGCTCAGTTGGTTGGAGTGTGTGGCCCTTGACCACAAGGTTGGAGGTTCAAGCCCTCCCTCCAGCGATGATTAGAATAAAGCATTTCTTATTCTTACCGATGGATAGGTTTTTTTTGTTTTTTTTTTTTTTTTTGTTTTGTTTGTTGTTCATACACTTGAATCTGAAAACTAGTTTATAATGATTTAGGAAGACTCGAACCAAAAGGTTCACCAGCACGTTGAGCATGACGAAATTAAACAAGATAACACCCGCATCTACATTGACGAACCAACATACATGAAGTACAACACAATACAAGTTGTCAGAAGTGGGATTTAAACCCACGCCATCTCACGAGGACCAAAACTTGAGTCTGGTGCCTTAGACCACTCGCCCATCCTAACTACTAATTATGAAATTCTACACTTGTTTGAGAGGGTAATGAAGCATTCCATATAATGGTGTGGAAACGTCACCCTATTAGACGCATTTTAAAACTATGAGGTGATACTTAACGGACTAAAACGGAGAATATATGCTAGCGGTTGGAGAGAGGAACGAAACATTCCAAGGTGTAGAAATCTCTCCCTAATAGACAGTTTAAAACAGTGAGCCTGATGGCGATACGTAATGGGCCAAAACGGACAATGTTTGCTAACAGTGGGCTTGGACTGTTACAAATGATATTAGAGCTAGTCTCCAAGGGGTGTGCCAACGAGGACACTTGGCCCCCCAAAAGGGGTGGATTGTGAGATCCTACCCCGATTGAAGAGGGGATGAAATATTTCTTACAAGGGTCTGAAAACCACTCCCTAGTAGACATGGCTTAAGTCCGTGAGGCTGACTACGATAGTAACGAACGAAAGCAGACATTATCTACTAGTGGTAGGCTTGGACTCTAACGAATGATTGGCTGAAATAACTCAGTTGGATAGAGCTCACGTGACCCACAGTGCTAAAACGAATGAATGGACTCGATTCCTTCACAAAACATTTAAATGAAGTTTCAAAGAAGAGGTAGAGACAAATTTCATACTGCTTTGTTGTTTGTAACTCGAGTTATAACCTTCTAAAATTTGCAAAAAAAACATGTTCCTCGCCAAAATAACTTGGAAAACTTTTTTTTGGCCTACCGATTCTAAAGCTTGTCAGGACCCGATTCCTTCACGAAACTTGTTGGAAATCCCATAAGGAACGTGTAGGAGTTGATAGGAAGAAAAATGACTAACCATAGACCTTGAATTTAGAAAAAAACCGGAGGAAGAAAAGTCCATAATCTAAAATCCTCAAACTCAGTTTTAGGAATCCTCATCACTTGATTATCGTCTTAAAACATTATTCCAGAATCGTCGTGAATTTTATTTTTTATTTTACACTTTCTGGAATTCACGTAAAAAAATATCTACAACGATGAGGGTGCTACCAACATCGATTTTGATTTGTGTTGTGGGTGATTAATGGATGTTATCCCCCGATGAGTTTGCATTATTTTTTCATGCTTTAGGTGACTTACAAGATTATCTCCTTGATGCTAAGCATGCATGAATATACTATGTTTTGAATACGGCTACTAGAGCTAGGTTTGTTTCATGTGACCTAGGTTACTATAATTTTAGTAGACCGATCATCCTAGGATCGTGAGCGAAAATTAGTTGTGTAGACATTTGTGCTTCCAAAAATTGGATTACCCTTAAAAACTAATTCCAAGCGACATAGAAATAGGAGATGTGATTTAAACTTCCTAGATACCCTAAGAACCATGTAAACCGCCAATACACTAAGAAAATTTAAGACGACTTCTGCGACCATTAATAGGGTGAATGATATCACTAAAGTCGGACCACCTCCTATTCCATCTAAGACCTCATTAGCACTATTCGACAACTTAGATCAAACATACTAGTACCCCTGCCATGTGGTAGACATCTAGGAACCCGTATCGTTGAGCTTGACTAAGTTAAATAGGATAACATATTGAGGTTACCTGTGGAGTTATTATTGTGTGTAGAAATGAATTGAGAGCGATTTCGTAAACCCGTCCTAAGAGGAAAAAGTATTACATAAATTTTTTGGCTAATCATGAGTATCACTATTGTATGAGAAAATGGTTAGGGGTTCCTAAACAGGCTCATGACATTGTAAACCTTTCTTGAGGGATGATATACCTCATGGGAAGACTGAGTAGGTAACAAGCAGGTAGGGTTACTTCCCCAAATGTTGATTGTATGGCAATTATTGTGAAAGGATCGCAAGTTAACCTTACAGAGCTGTATTTAGGCAAAGACATTATATTGTAAAGACATTATATTGTGTATGAAATATGATGAGGTTGCACCTAACCTAGGATACCAATCGTTCACTATTGTGACAATGCAATATGATGAGGTTGCACCTTGTAGTTTCAAAAATACAATTTTAAATCTCTAAGTGAGTTTCATAGATATCCACAATAGTACTTCTCCACGAATTAACTTTGAAAATCTCACACCATCTCACAAAGACGCATTTTAAAAGGTTTACGGCGATATGTAACGGACTAAAACAGACAATATCTACTAGAGGTTGGAGAGAGAAACGAAACATTTCTTATATAGGTGTGGAAACCTCTCTTTAATAGACGCGTTTAAAATTGTTAGCTTGATGGAAATATGTAATGGGCCAAAATGGACAATGTCTGTTAGCAGTGGCTTGGACTCTTACAAGAGGTATCAGATTTAGTCACCAGGCGGTGTGCCAATGAGCATGTTGGACCCCTAAAGGGGTGAATTGTGAGATCCCACATCAATTGGAGAGGTGATGAAATATTTCTTACAAGGGTCGAGACCCTTCTCCCTAGTAGACGCGATTTAAAACAATGAGGTTGACGACGACACGTAACGAATGAAAGTGGACAATATAAAATAGTCGTAAAATTGGACTATAAAAAATGTTTGGCTCGAATAGCTCAGTTTGTTAGAGCGTGTGGGTGTTGACCACGTCGAAATTTTGAATCAAGTTAAGGTTAAGATAAAAATACATTTGTGCTAGTTTCAAAAATCCATTTTAAATAATTTAAAACCGAAAAAGTAGCAATCTCCCTTAACACAATTTTTTTTCACCCAAATGGAAGAAAGATGGTCCAATGAAGGAGTAGGGAAGCAAATGTTGAAGAAGGAAAGTAAGTGAGCTAAGGAAAATAAGAGAGACGAGGGAGCTTAGGAGGCTTGAGAGGTAGATTATGGCATCCAAAAATTTTGTCACAAAATTTTTCGAATTTTTTAAAGTGAGATTTAATTGAGAGTTTAGAGGCTGAATTTCAAAATGAAATAGGAGTGGAAACTGCTTTGCAAATTCTTATGAACCCAAGAACAATTAAAACAAAACAATCCATGACAAAAAGCAGTTGAACATGCATTTGGAATGAGAAGGGACACACCTAGTGAAAGTAGACGACACATGTTAGGTGGAGGCAATGGAAACGCGACTAACAGAGAAAAAGAGAATGAATTTGCAAAAGAAATGTAGCGCCGAACATGAACCCAAGTTCAGGAGGTTGAAGAGGCTAGTCAAAGTGTGTCATGTTTAAAGCCAAGAGCGCACCCACCCTCCCGAATGCACGTATGTGGGTACTCGGTCGTGGGTTGCTGTCTTCCATCTCCGCTCGAGGGTCCAAGAGGTGAGATTTTTGCCCATTTCAATTCTCGTTCGTCTGTTTTTACACCAATTTTGATACTAATTTATCCTAAATTGAATTACAACATACCAGAGAAATTTCAGAAAATTCGGAGCTCCTAGAAGCAAAAAGAAGAGCTCGATAAGACACGCATCTCCTAAGTAAGTAGTTATTCGAACATTTTTCAAGACATACTTGTAGGAATCGCTAAGACATGCTAGCATATCTTGCCCATGGTTGTTAGAATATGCATGATTAGAATCTTAAAAGGGCAATTTTGGATGAGAATCAATGTATGTTATCAAAAATTATGAAAATGTCCTTAGGATAGTATTTTAGGATGCACATTATTTTTAGTACTTTTCGCTGTGCTGGAATGGAGGATGAGATGATGTGATTTGTGTTGTGGGTGATTGATGGATTCCGATGAGTTTGTATTTTTAGTAGACCGAGCATCCTAGGATCGTGAGCGAAAATTAGTTGAGGTCCGTAACGGACCCGAAAAAAAAAAAAATGATGGTCGTCGGCAGAGCCGAAAACTCCGGCGAACGCCGGAGTTTTCGCTCGCACACAACCCACAAAGGGCGGCCGAGGGCTGGGATGCCACAAATCGCGTCCCCGACCTTCAGCCACCCTGAAAGAACCTGCAAAGAAACGAAAACGGTAAGGAAAAAGGAGAGAGAACAGAAAACCGACGGAACTCCGGCGAAGCCGAACCGTACGAATCGACGTCGAAAACCCCCATTTCACACCACAAAACTAATTCCAGAACCCTTTACACACATCAGGAGTAGGTTCTACACGAATCCCGTACGCTGAACACCTTCGGCAAGGAAGACGGAACGACAGACTTCCGAGCTTCTCCAGATCCGGGAGTGCGAGGCCCTTACCAACGAAATCTGTACCAAAAACGGGGTTATGGTGAAGGATAAGCTCGGGAACGGGGAAAAAAGAGGAAAAATGGACGTCGGGACGACGTTGTCGAAGAGAGAGAGGGACCGCCGGAAAATCGCGCAGGCAGTCGGGCGAAGAGGACGAAGTCCGACCTGCGATCCGGATCCGGAAACCCGAACCGAACCCCATACCTTCGGTCAGCCCAGAACCCACGTTACCCGCAGCCCAAACACCCGGCCTTCAACTGCGAGCCGGCCCATCAACCCGCAGCCCGTCACCCACGAGCCGGCCCATCACCGCACGGCCCGTCACATGCATTCGGTCCGAGACCCGCGAGCGGCCCGTTAACCCGCGCCTCGACCCGAGACGCCTGCACACGCGTCGCTCTCGGATTGTGCCACGTGTCACATCTGCAGCGCGGCTACTCTCGGCTCAGGCGGCTTCATCGGCTCGGCGGTGGCTCGGCGGCTTATTCGGCTCGGGAAACCTGTTTCCAGCCCGTTTGACACCGTTTCGACCCTCCCGGACCTGGTTTCGGCCCTGTTTAAGGTAAAAGGGAACATTTTAAGGTCGTATTTCACAAATTCCAGTTGGGAATTTATTCTTATTTGTGAAATACTAACGGAAGTGACTCATGAACCAATAGGAACCAACCACCAACGGAAGTGTAGAACGTCCACGAGGAGCTAGGAGCTTACGTTATATTCTATGGAGTACTTCGGCTAAGGCCTACCAAGAAAGTGGCTCACCCGTTGTAGGTTACGCATTAATTGCTGTATGTTGGCACGTGCCCGTGGTTATGCACGTGCCATTAAATTGTATGCTAGCTTAATGTGCTTAAGTACGAAATCATGTGAACGTGAATGTATGTTATTTATGCTGCTTAGTTGATGTGATATGAATGCATGTGACGATGTGTGACCCTTGTATGATTATGGCTTGTTGTATGAGTATTGAAATGTAACTGAATGAATTGTATGACATGAAATACGATAAATTGCATGATACATAACCCCGCTAGGAATATGTATGATATGTAACGAAATGAGAATGAGAATGAGAATGACATGTAAGCATGAAAACGTGACACGGGGTTATGTTCATTAAATGATGACTGTAGGACTAGTGGGACCTCATGCATATTGTGTGATCATGTATTTGGGGGATACCCCCATCCCATCACGAGGGTACGGACGCGTACATCCAAATGGCAGGACAACGATCGTTATGCCCTGCATAGCGCTGCCGTGACAGTTTTAGTTTTAACGGGTCCCGGTGGGCCCCCAGAGCATGCCCACCGGCTAGGGACAGTGGCCCAGCGGTGTGCGAACTAGCTGGTGAGCCCATACTCGCACGTATGGGCTGCGTGTAGAGTATATGGTACACGTCCACGATTACCTGTTAGGATTACACCGTAGGGAAAACGAAACGAAACGAAACGAAACGAAACGATAGGTCCCATCATTTCATTGCATGTGTTTGTCGCATAACCCCGATAGGGGGTCACTTACTGAGTATTCTAGAAATACTCAAGCCTCGTGCTACTTTACTTTTGCAGATATGGGCAAGGCACCCATGTGACAACGACGACGGTATTGTACACCCCAGGATCGTGGCACATGCATAGGGTAGTTGGTTGTTCTTTTTCCATTTCGTAGTCTAGACCGAATTTGGTTGCATCATTAATATAGGTTAGTATAGAATGAAATGTATTTGAATAATAAACCTTAGGGTAGAATAAAATATGCATTTTTGGTTTTTGTTTCTTTTCCTTTCTTTCAATTTTCTCTTTTTCGCTTGTAACCATTTTTCCCTGAGGTAATAAAAGGCGAGTGCGAGTCGCATTAATGAATAGGGCCCATTAAATGTATATTCCGCATTTCAAAGTATAGTAATGACTTTAGATTAAACAGGTAAAATATTAGGGTCGTTACATACTTGTAGGAATCGCTAAGACATGCTAGCATATCTTGCCCATGGTTGTTAGAATATGCATGATTAGAATCTTAAAAGGGCAATTTTGGATGAGAATCAATGTATGTTATCAAAAATTATGAAAATGTCCTTAGGATAGTATTTTAGGATGCACATTATTTTTAGTACTTTTCGCTGTGCTGGAATGGAGGATGAGATGATGTGATTTGTGTTGTGGGTGATTGATGGATTCCGATGAGTTTGTATTTTTAGTAGACCGAGCATCCTAGGATCGTGAGCGAAAATTAGTTGAGGTCCTCCCAAAAATTTGATTAGCCTTAAAAATCTAGTCTCGTAGAAATATGAGATGTGATTTAAACTGCCTAGATACCCGCCTAGATACCTAAGAATTGTGTAAATCTCCACTAAGATGGCTTACAAGGCCATTAGCATGGTGAACGATATCAATAAAGCTTGACACGACCTCCTATTCCCTCTAAACCTCAGTAGCACTATGAAAAAATGAAGATGTGATTTGAACCCACGCCCTCTCACGAGGACCAGAACTTCAAATACACAATCAAATTTAACAATACAACAAGTTGTCAAAAGTGGGACTTGAACCTACACCCTCTCACAAGGACTAGAACTTGAGTTTGGCGCCTTAGACCACTCGGTCATCCTGACTACTAACTGTAAGGTCCTACATTGGTTTGAGAAGGGAAGGAAGTATTCCTTATGATGGTGTGGAAACGTCTTCCCAGTACACGCATTTTAAAATTATGAGGCAGATGGTGATACTTAATGACCTAAAATGGAGAATATATGCTAGCGGTTGGAGAAAGGAATGAAACATTCCTCATAAGGGTGCAGAAACCTCATCCTAATAGACGCATTTTAAAACCGTGAAGCTGATGGCGATACGTTATGGGCTAAAACAGACAATGTCGGCTAGTAATGGGCTTGGACTGTTGCAAATGATATTATAGCTATTCACCAGGCAGTGTGTCAACGAGGACATTTGGCCCCCAAAAGGGGGTGGATTGTGAGATCCTACACCGATTGGAGAGGGGATGAAACATTTCTTACAAGGGTCTGGAAACCTCTCCCTAGTAGACACGGTTTAAAACCGTGGGGCTGACTACGATAGTAACGAACGAAAGCAGACATTATCTACTAGTGGTGGACTTAGACTCTAACGAATGATTTGCTGGAATAACTCAGTTGGTTAGAGCATGTGGTTGTTAACCACAATGTTGGAGGGTCCATTTCAACTCTTATTCGTCTGTTTTTTTGCACCAATTTTGATACTCACTTTATCATAGCTTGAATAAGGACCTACCAAAGAAATTTTTGAAAATTCGAAGCTCCTAAAAGTGGAAAGACGTTCTCAAGAAGGCATGCGTCACTTAAGTAGTTATTAGAACATTCTTCAAGAAATACTTATAGGGATCGGTAAGACATGCTAGCATGTGAGGATATTTATGTTAGTTGTTAGAATATGCATGATTAAGACCTTATAAGGGTATTGTTGGATAAGAATGCAAAGTATATTATGGAAAATTATGAAAATGCCCTTGTGAAGTGATTTTAGTATGCACATCATTTTTAGTACTTTTTGCCTGCTACACATTAAAACCTAAAGAAATTCGCCTCTTCTCACTTTGGCCCACCATCAATCTCACAATACACAGTTGTCAGAAGTGGAATTTGAACCCATGCCCTCTCACGAGGACTAAAATTTGAGTCTAGCGCCTTAGATCACACGGCCATCTTGACTACTAATTGTGAGATACTGTATTAGTTGGAGAGAGAAATGAAGCATTCCTTATAAGGGTGTGGAAACGTCTCCCTAGTAGACGTATTTTAAAACTGTGAGGCTGACGGTAATACTTAACGGACTAAAACGGAGAATATCTGCTAGCGATTGGAGAGGAACGAAACATTCCTTATAAGGGTGCGGAAACCTCTCTCTAATAGACGCATTTTAAAACCGTGAGACTGATGGTGATATGTAATGGGCCAAAATGAATAATGTCCGCTAGCAGTGGGCTTGGACTGTTATAAATGATATTAGAGCTAGTCATTAGTTATTGTGCCAGCGAGGACACTTGGTCCCCAAAAGAAGTGGATTGTGAGATCTCCCATCAATTTCAGTGAGGAAGAAACATTTCTTACAATGGTTTAGAAATCTCTCTCTAGTAGATACGGTTTCAAATCGTGAGGTTGACGGTGATAGTAACAAATGAAAGCAGACATTATATACTAGTGGTAGGCTTTGACTATAACAAATGATTGGTGGGAATAACTCAATTGGTTAAGTTGGTTGGAGTGTGGACCTTAACCACAAGGTTGGAGCTTCAAGCCCTCCATCAAGGGATGAGAAGAATAAAAAAGGCAATGAAAACGCAACTACCAGAGAAAAAGAGAAGGAATTTGCAAAAGAAATGCAGTGCCCAACAGGAACCATAGATAGGGAAGTTGAAAAGGCTAGTCCAAGTGCGTCATGTTTAAAACCAAGAGTGCACCCCTCCCTCGTGCGTGGGTTACTGCTTTCCAACTGCGCTTGAGGGTCCATGAGGTGAGATTTTTGCCCATTTCAACTCGTCTGTTTTCACACCAATTTTGATACTAACTTTATCCTAAATTGAATTATGACCTAGCAAAGAAATTTTAGATAATTCGAAGCTCCTAGAAGCAGAAAGAATAGCCCAAGATGATATAATTTGTGTTATGGGTACTTGAAGGATGTTATCCCTGAGATGAGTTTGCAAAAAAAATTTCATGCGGTAGGTGACGGATAAGATTATCTCCTTGAAAAGCATATTTAGAATAGGGCACTAGAGGTAGGTATGGTTCCACGTGACCTAGGTTACTATATTTTTAGTAGACTGAGATTCCTAGGATCTTGAGCGAAAATTAGTTGTGTAGACCTTTCTTTTCCCAGAAATTGGATTAGCCTTAAAAATCTAGTCCCGAGCAATGTAGAAATATGAGATGTGATTTAAACCACCTAGTTGCCCTATGAACCGTGTAAATCTCCACTATATCTAAGAAAATTTAAGATGGCTTATGTTAAATAGGATAACATACAAAGGCTACTTGAAGAGTTACTAAACACCCTCCGTGCATTGTAAAGGGTCATGAGTTATACATAGATGTGTTTAGACAAAGACTTTAACCTAAAACATCCTAACGGATTGGAAGACTCTAACCAGGAAGACTTATAGATGTGTTTAGACAAAGACTTTAACCTAAAACATCCTAACAGATTGGAAGACTCTAACTAGGAAGACTTGAACCTTGAAACTTGAACCTTGTTCTTTCATGACTTGAACCTGGACCATGAACCTTGTTCCTTCATGAACCTTGTTCATTCGTGACTCGATCAATTCAATTATTGTTCCTATATGACTACATCCTAAAGACTCTATGAAGGACCTTGAACCTTGTTCCTTCATGACTCGATCAATTCAATTATTGTTCCTACATGACTACATCCTAAAGACTCTATGAGCCTTGTTTCTTCATGACTCGATCAATTCAATTATTGTTCCTACATGACTACATCCTAAAGACTCTATGAACCTTGTTCCTTCATGACTATTATTGTTCCTACATGACTACATCCTAAGACATTGGAAGACTCTAATGATTGTTCTTTCATGACTTGAACCTCCTTCATGACTCGATCACTATGATTGTTCTTTCATGACTTGAACCTGGACCTTGAACCTCCTTCATGACTCAGATCACTATGATTGTTCTTTCATCACTTGAACCTGGACCTTAAACCTCCTTCATGACTCGATCAATTCAATTATTGTTCCTACATGACAACATCATAAAGACTCTATGAACCTTGTTCCTTCATGACTATTATTGTTCCTACATGACTACATCCTAAAGACTCTATGAACCTTGTTCCTTCGTGACTATTATTGTTCCTACATGACTACATCTTAAGACATTGGAAGACTCTCGTGACTATTATTGTTCCTACATGACTACATCTTAAGACATTGGAAGACTCTATTAACCTTGTTCATTCATGACTCGATCAATTCAATTAGGCATAGAATCCCTAGCAAATCATGTCGTGAAAATTTTAGATCTCTAGTGAGTTCAACTAGTTCCTTCATGACTCGATGATTGGACCTTGTTCCTTCATGACAACTAGTTCCTTCATGACTCGATGATTGGACCTTGTTCCTTCATGACAACTAGTTCCTTCATGACTCGATGATTGGACCTTTTTCCTTCATGACAACTAGTTCCTTCATGACTCGATGATTGGACTTTGTTCCTTCATAACTCGATCAATTCAATTAGGCACAGAATCCCTAGCCAATCATGAACCTTGTTCCTTCATGACTCGATCAATTCAATTAGGCACAGAATCCCTAGCCAATCATGAACCTTGTTCCTTCATGACTCGATCAATTCAATTAGGCACAGAATCCCTAGCCAATCATGTCGTATTCAATTAGGCACAGAATCCCTAGCCAATCATGTCGATTCAATTAGGCACATAATCCCTAGCCAATCATGTCGTATTCAATTAGGCACAGAATCCCTAGCCAATCATGTCGTATTCAATTAGGCACAGAATCCCTAGCCAATCATGTCGTATTCAATTAGGCACAGAATCCCTAGCCAATCATGTCGATTCAATTAGGCACAGAATCCCTAGCCAATCATGTCGTATTCAATTAGGCACAGAATCCCTAGCCAATCATGTCGTATTCAATTAGGCACAGAATCCCTAGCCAATCATGTCGTGAAAATTTTAGATCTCTAGTGAGTTCAATGGATATACACACAATAATATAAGTTGTCAAAAGTCGAATTTGAACTCACGCCATTTCACAAGGACTAAAACTTAAGTCTAGTGTCTTAGACCACTAAGCTATCCTAACTACTTATTATGAGATCCTGCATTGGTTGGAGAGGGAAATGAAGCTTTCCTTATAAGGGTGTGGAAAACTCTCCCTAGTAGACACATTTTAAAACTGTGTGACGAACGATGATACGTAACGGACTAAAACGTTCAATATTTGTTAGCGGTTGAAGAGAGAAACAAAACATTTTTTATAAGGGTGCGAAAAACTCTCCCTAATAGATGAGTTTCAAAACTGTGAGGCTGATGACGATACATAATGGGCCAAAACAGACACTATATGCCAGCCGTCGGCTTGGACTATTACAAATTATATTAGAGTTAGTCACGGGGCAGTGTGCCAACGAGGACACTTGGCCCCCAAAAGGGATGGATTGTGGGATCCCAAATCGATTGGAGAGGAGATGAAACATTTCTTACAAGGGTCTGGAAACCTCTCCCTCGTAGACACGGTTTAAGACCGTGAGGCTGACGGCGATACGTAATGAATGAAAGCAGACATTATCTACTAGTGGTGAGCTTGGACCATATCAAATGATTGCCTGAAATAACTTACTTGAAGACTCGAACCAAAAGGTAGAGTAACGTGAACCTGACTAATTTTGACTAATTTTTTAGATTTTTAACTAACTTTGAAAACATTTATTTCTTTAACCAACCGAGTAATTTTTTAGTTTTTTAACCAACTTTGAAAATATTTATCTTTAATCCTCTAATTAAGTTCTGAAACTAGTTTATAATGATTTAAGAAGACTCGATTACAACACAATGCAAGTTGTTAGAAGTGGGATTTGAACCCACACCCTCTCACAAAGACCAAAACTTGAGTCTGGCACCTTAAACCACTCAACCATCCTGGCTACTAATTGTGAAATTCTACACTGGTTTGAGAGGGGAATGAAGCATTCCATATAATGGTGTGGATACAAATGATATAAGAGCTAGTCACCAGGGGACACTTGGCCCCCCAAAAGGGGTACCAATTGAAGAGGGGATGAAACATTTCTTACAAGGGTCTGGAAACCGCTTGGACTGTTACAAATGATATTAGAGCTAGTCACCAGGGACACTTGGCCCCCCCAAAAGGGGGTACAGAGAGTGGATGAAACATTTCTTACAGGGGTCTGGAAACCGCTTGGACTGTTACAAGTGATATTAGAGCTAATCATCCGGGGACACTTGGCCCCCCAAAATGGGGTACTGATTGGAGAGAGGATGAAACATTTCTTACAAGGGTCTGGAAATCGCTTGGACTGTTACAAATGATATTAGAGCTAGTCACCCGGGGACACTTGGCCCCCCAAAAAAGGAGTACTGGAGAGGGGGTGAAACATATTTATGGATGTTATTATCACTCACACGAATTTGCTTGATTTTGTTTCAGGCTTTAGGTGATTGATAAGATTATCTCCTCAATAAAATTTGTTTCGGGCTTTAGGTGATTGATAAGATTATCTCCCTAATAAAATATGGATGTAATTAGCACAGTGAATGATATCTCACTAGAGCCTACCATCAGTCTCATCACAATAAAAGTTGTGAGAAGTGGGATTTGAACCCACGCCCTCTCACGAGGACCAAAACTTGAGTCTAACACCTTAGACCACTCAACCATCCTGACTATTAATTGTGAAATACTGCACTAGTTGGAGAGGGGAATGAAGCATTCCTTATAAGGGTATGGAAATGTCTCCTTAGTAAACGCATTTTAAAACTGTGAGGATGTCAGTAATACTTAACGGACTAAAACGGAGAATATCTGCTAGCGGTTGGAGAGAGGAACAAAACATTCCTTATAAGGGTGCGGAAACCTCTCCCTAATAGACGTGTTTTAAAACCGTGAGACTGATGGCGATATGTGGGCCAAAATGAACAATGTCTACTAGCAGTGGGTTTGGACTATTACAAATGATATTAGAGTTAGTCATTAGGCAGTGTGTCAGCGAGGACACTTGACCCCTAAAAGGGGTGGATTGTGAGATCTCACACCGATTTCAGAGATGAAACATTTCTTACAAGGGTTTAGAAACCTCTCTCTAATAGACACGGTTTCAAATTGTGAGGTTGACGATGATAGTAACGAACGAAAGCAAACATTATCTACTAGTGGTGGGCTTGGACTATAACAAAAGATTGGCTGAAATAGCTCAGTTGGTTAGAGTGTGGATCTTAACCATAAGGTTGTGGAGGTTCAAGTCCTCCTTCTAACGATGAGAGAATAAAGAAGAAGAAGTTAGAAGAATGAAGTATTAATAAACCTATCATGAGGGATAATGGACTTTAGGGGAAGAAGCTAACCAAAGTTTTTTGGCACACCATTAGCCTCACAATAATATGAGTTATTAAAAGTGGGATTTGAACTCACGTCCCAAAACTTAAGTCTAGCACCTTAGATCACTCAGCCATCTTGACTACTAATTGTAAAATCTGCATTGGTTTGAGAGGAGAATGAACCATTCTTTGTATAGGTGTGCCATCTTGACTACTAATTGTAAAATCCTGCATTGGTTTGAGAGGAGTAGACGCGTTCTAAAACTGTGAGGCTGACGACGTTACGTAACGGACTAAAACAGACAATATTTACTAGCAGTTGAAAAGAGGAATGACACATTCCTTGTAAGGGTGCGAAAACCTCTCCTTAATTTAGATGCATCTAAAACCGTGAGGCTGAGTACGATAAGTAATGAGCCAAAATTTAGATGCATCTAAAACCGTGAGGCTGAGTACGATAAGTAATGAGCCAAAATGGATAATATCTGCTAGCAGTGAGCTTCGACTGTTACAAATGATATTAGATCTAGTCACTAAGCGATGTGCCAGCAAGGATTCTAGGTCCTCAAAAGGGGTGGATTGTGAGTTAACACATTGATTGGAGATGTGAAGAAACATTCCTTACAATGGTCTGAAAATCCCTACTAAACGCAGTTTAAAATTATGCGGTTGACGATGATAGTAACAAACGAAAGTAGACAATATCCGACTAGTTGTGGGCTTGGACTATGGTCGGAATAGCTCAGTTAGTTAGAGCGTGTGGCTGTTAACCACAAGGTCGGAGGTTCAAGCCCTCCTTCTAACGTGTGTAGAAGAAGAATGCTTTCATTCAAATACCAATAAGGTTGCACCTTCCTGAACTTGAGGATAAGAATCACATTTGAGTACGTGTTTTGAATCTTCATCCGTTCTCAAGATATAATGGCTAAGAAAGACTTAAAAGTATTAAAAGTTACTACCTATATCAACAAAGTTCCACCTTTTTTTGTTCGGTGGCTCAATCGTATAAACTCCAAAATTAAGCATGTTTTGCTTGGAATATTTTTTTTTTATGGGTGACCTCCTGGGAGTTTTCATAAGAATCGTGTAAGCGAGGATTTTTTATCGGTGACCTCATGGGAGTTTTCATAGGAATCGTTTAGGTGAGGATAAAGCATACTGAAAAGACTTGTATTGGTTTGTGGCTGAAAATACCTGTGTTGATTTGTGAGGATAATTTTCACTCTTAGAAACTAGTAGTGAGTAAAGTGACAATGTCACAAGGGATGTAGAGGAATGTCGGGCCGATTATGTGCCGTATCCGGATTCCAAATTCTAAGCATGATTTAGTACACTACACTTTCAATTTAACCTAAAAATATTTAATAATTAAGTCTCTAGACAATCAAATTTAAAATGGACTTCTAAGTTTGTCTCTTAAATATCGGACAAAAAAGTTTTAAGAATGTTACTTTATTATATTAGATATGTATTGAATCTTTTTTAAATTTAAGAACATATTAGACTGTTAAGGATAGTGGACCGTTCAGTATAAGACAAATATCTAGATATTTGCCTTACATTACATTACGGGTTACCATATTTACCCTTTTATTAAAGGCAAATATATTGTATTCATTTATTATTCTTTCCTTTTATCGCTATTTCCATATTATTTGTAATTTACCATATTTCTGTATTCTATAAATGATTATAAATAAGAGAACTCTCACAACCATTTAAGTGGGGTGGATTCAGCAAACATTCACATAGACCTTTATGCTCCCTAAAAATTCGATTAGGCTTAAAAAGCTAGTCTTGAGTGACATAGAAATGTGAGATGTGATTTAAATAGCCTAGACACCCTAAGAATATAGTAAATCTCCACAACACCTATGAAAATTTAAGACGGCTTACAAGGCCATTAACAGGGTGAATGATATCACTAGAGCCCGACCACCTCCTATTCTCTCTAGATCTCAGTAGTACTATTCAACGACTTAGATCGAACCTAGTAGTGCCCTTGCCATTACCGTTGAGCTTGAATAATTCAAATAGGATGACATATCGAGGCTACTTGAGGAGTAACTATTGTGTGTAGAAATGGGTTGAGAGTGATTCCATAAACCGGTCCTAATAGGGGACAAGGTATTACATAAATAGTTTGGCTGATGATGAGTTCCTAATCAAGGATACATGCCGTTCACTATTATTACAATCCAAGCTAACTATTTCTTAAGAATGAAAACATTAGTACACCCTAGAGATGAGATACACCATCCAGTAGACGTGCACTTCTAAAACCCAATAAACAACTTCTAAACTACAATTGGGTTCGTGACATGTAAGAGAACTTCCTTAAACTTTGAACCATTCTCAAAAGCTTAGATAAATGTAGAACAGTTACCATTGAATTTTTTTAATCTGTATTTACATTCAAAAAGTGTTTAAAAAATACTCTTACTAGTATATAGACTTAAATTATAATCTATATTCTTGAACTTTGTATCTTGTTTAAATAGGACTTCTAAACTACAAAATTTATATTAGTATCATTAGAGTTTTAGTTTAATCGATTGACCTTTAAGTTGTTTCTCTCGTTTTAGACAATTTTAAACCTAATTTTTAATATGTTTTTACCCGTTCTCTTATTTTAACTTCTTTTCGAACCTACTTTAACATTTTGTTGATATTAGGAGTTAAGAAAATGGAAAATGTAACATTCCCGGGTTGATGGACCTTATGGGAAGACTAGCTAGCAAGCATGTAGGGTAACTTCTCTGAATGTTGATTGTATGGCCATTATTGTCGAAGGGTTGTCAGTTAACCTTACATAGATGTGTTTATTCAAAGACGTTATACTATGTATGAGATATGATGAGGTTGCACATCATAAGGATATCTAGTACTAAATTAGAGTTTACCATATATGTTACATATGATCTTTTATTATAGGCAAATATTTCCATTAGACATAGGCATCTTTCTATTTATTACTATTTCCATATCCGTGTAATTTATTTGATTATAAATATAGATATTTCACACACCATTTAAGTGTAGTGGATTAAGCAAACATTCTCATGGTATTAGAGCCCTTTCGGTTTAACAACCCTGATCCTTTATTTTCAATGGCTTCTGAATCCCTTACACATCTTCTTCTCCACCACTCCTACTAGCTTTGATGCTGCAGGGGCAGTCTCCATAGCTACTACAAGCGGAGCCGATTGATTACTCTTCAGCTCCACCCTTTTGACCTCCAAATCACTCTTCCCCATACTTTGTTCATACAACCTCACCTTCTCCAACATAATCGGTTTCCCCTTGGCCAACATATCCTCTCTCATTTTCTTCCCAATCAACCCTTCATCCTTCACAGAAACCCTAACCTCAGAATCCTCATGAGCGTCCTCATCGAAAATATATAGAATCTCCAGAAGCCCATCGACCTTATGCAAAGATTTACTCTTCAGAATCTGGGTGCCGCACTGTCCTCTTCGCCAACCAAGTCGTCGCCGCTCTTCTCGCTAAAATTGGCTCCTTCGCCCACTGTGGTGACTCTTCCGGCTTCAACATTGTCTTTGTCTCTTGCTCTAGGTTTCCCCTTCTACTTCTTGGGTTAGACATATTCTCATCGGAGTCAAGGCAGCATCGTCGCTAAGCGACAATCCCTCTTTATGGGTTAGACATATTCGCGCCAAAGCCAAGGTTGCATCACTGCTGAGCGATGATCTCTCTGCAGTTTTAGATGGTCAAGAAAGTGTTTCTCTATGCCTCCTCCGAACCAAGTTGTTAACATCTTCACGAAAAGTGTTTCTCGATCTCTCTTTAAATTTTTCAGATCCAAGCTTCATGTTCGTTCAAATCCGACGCTTAGCTTGGACGCTTAACTTATAGTTTACCATATATATTATATATGATCTTTTATTATAAGCAAATATCTCCATTACACATAGGTATCTTTCCCTTTATTAGTATTTTCATATCCTTGTAATTTATTTGATTATAAACAGAGATATTTCACACACAATTTAGGTGTGGTGGATTAAGCAAACATTCTCACACATCAACCTAGGACTTTTCACTATTGTGATAATGCAAGGTAACTAATTCTAAAGAATGAAAAAATTAGTTCACATCAGAGATGAGATACACAGTCGAGAAGATCTGCAGTGCTAAAACTCAATAAAAACCTTATAAATCACGATTGGGTTTGTGACATGTAAGAGAACAACATGGAACTTCGAAGCCTTCTCAAAAGCTTAGATAAATGTCGAACAATTACGCCCAAACTTTCTAAAACCTAAAGAAAAGCTCATGGATATCTTACTACTAATTATATGTGATAATTGCCTACAAGTAGACTGTTTACAAAGTATTTTTATATTCATCTTTATCTACATTTCTTTTTTAGTTGTTTGTTGACTCTTAACTGTGTGGTCATAAGGGAGTCGTCCCAAGGTCTCAATCGACTGTGTATTTTTAATTTTTTTTTAATGATTTATCTAAATTGTACTCCAAACATATTCTCCATTTACTTTTAACTACTACAACTTTGTTTGTCTTAAATTGCACAAAACTTTACTCCGAACACATTCTCCATTGATTTTTTTAGTTGTTTGTTGACTATTGGTCGACGTAAGCGAGAACTGTGGGTCACAAACGGGTTTTGTTTGTCTTAAATGGAAAAAAACTTTACTCCAAACACATTCTCTGAGCTGTGGGGTCACAGAGGGGGTGGTCGTCTAGGGTCTTCTCGAGGCGAAACCGCTAACATTTGAAACCCCTAGGTAAAAAGCACCTCCTCATCTCAAGCCCCCAACCATCCTCAATGCTTCTTACGAGATATCACATTGGTTGGAGAGAGGAATGAAGCATTCTTATAAGGGTGTGGAACTCTCTCTCTCGTAGACCCATTTTAGATTCGTGAGGTGGCCGACAATATGTATCTGGCCAAAGCGAACAATAGCTATTAGCATTTGGAAAGGAGAATGAATAATTTCTTATAAGGGTATGGAAACCTCTCCCTAGTAGGAGTGTTTTAAAATCGTGAGGCTGATGGTGCTATGTAATGGGCCAAAGCGGACAATATCTATTAGCGGTAGGCTTGGGCTATTATAAATGGTATCTGAGCTAGTCACCAGGTGGTATGCAAGCGAGAACGCTAGGTCCTCAAGGGGGTGGATTGTGAGATTCCACTAATAACTCTTCAAAAGTAGAGATATAAAGTCTTTTTGTAGTTAATTATGCACACATACAAACCATTTTCTCATTATTTGCTCCATTTGTTCTAATTAGTAAGCATGAAATAGTTCATTGTGGTTCAACATGAAAAAAATATCAATTTGCATGAATCAAGCCTATTTGTACATTTAATTGAGTTATTTGACAAATTTTGAGAACATTTATGTTGAACCATGATGATGTTGTAGCAAATTTGGAAACAACACTGCTCACAAATCTGGGAACAACACTGTTGACAATTCTGGAACAAATTGTTGACACTTATTCTCAAGCAATTTAGAAAGCAAATTTTCGGGGATGACATGAAAATTTTAATCCACATCACCAATCCAAGTGGTTCATTTACTAGCCAATTAGGAACATCCTAGGTGGACAATTTATTCATTTGGAGCCCTAAATGGGGAGCCATGAACAATATAAAAGAAAAAAAGATTCACATGAGGGATAACACTTTGGGAAGCAAAATTTGGAATAGACAATAGTAGACTCTGCTGCTGTGAAACAAAAGAAGAAGAAGAAACCTAATCCAACAGCTATGACAACAGGAGAAAAAGAAGACCAAGAAAGATTGATTAGGGCAAAGAGATGGACATGAGAGCTCAAAGGAAGAGAACTTCCATTGAAGAACAACAACAAAGCTGAAAATCTCTCTATTTCCTTACTCTCTTCTCTTATTCTATCAATTTTGTATGATTGAGATGTGGGTTCCTCTATTTAATTAAGTTTGTATGGGGAGCTAAACTTTATTGGGGGACAAGAAAGTTTGATGTAGTTTAAGTATGTTGACGATCTGATTTTAGTTTATTAAAGAGTTGTTGTTAATGATTTACATGTGTGTTGAGTTAGCTACTTTACATACATAGTTGTTCACTTATTCGAAAAAAGAGAGGGAGCAATGAAATCCTCTTTAATACTCTAGTTAAATTGCAAGGATACTTAAAGGTAATATGAGGGTTAGGAATAATTCTTCTCCTAGAGTCTTCTAAATAGAAATTAAAACACCATCATGAAAGTATTCACTATGCATGATCATCGGAGTGGGTTTGAGAATCTATTAAAAGGAACTACAATCTACCACAAAACTCAACAACTTATCTATTTAGTCTCTCTTAGCCAAACCTTCTCATTATTGTTGGTTTTCTCATTATTTTTATGTTTTTCGACGACATTGACACTCTAAAAATCACCGACACCCATTTGAATGTTACCCAAAAACTCACTTAATTTTCAACAACAAAAGTAAAAAAAATATAGGTTCTTTGTGGAATCGATAATTTGTTTATTATTTGCTAATTGTGATAGTGTATACTTGCACTTGTTCTTGTGAATTTTACATCATTTTATTATATACATTTACAAGCAATCACCCACCTCAGTTGGAGAGGGGACGAAATATTCCTTATAAGTGTGTGGAAAACTCTCCTTAGTAGACACATTTAAAAACCATGAGGTTGATGGCGATAGGTAACGAGTCAAAACGGATAATATCTACAAATGGTGGGCTTGGGCTATTGCAAATTATTGGCTGGCTCGTATTTTGCCCTCAGCCTCGGGTTGTCTCGCGATCCATCCCTTCTACAGCTTAGCCCGCAGCAGTACCTTGCTCAGGGTTGAGGTTTCATCTTACAATGAACTCGAATGAATCTTGAGTGAAGACTTTCAACACTTTCAGGGAAAGGAAAAAGAAAGAAGGAGGAGCATGTGGTTGTTAACCACAAGGTCTCAAAGGTTTAAGCCTAGTATTAAACCGCTTCTTAAACTCTCCCACACGACAGCCTTACTCATAGAGCGTGCCTGCAAGAAAAATAAGGGAGTAATCCACTGGATCGGGCCGAAACCCGAATACCCGCCTACACCAACCCTCACTACAACCCTTAACCTCATGCACCTAATAATCGAAGCCTAGCCATCCTTCAAATCCAGCCTTTCACTTGACCCAAGAAACAAGCTCCATGGCTTATTCTGAGTTTCAGCGTTCTTGGCCCACATTCACAAAGCACGTGACCCATATACCATTAGAGTGACCTGAGACCTGTGCCTCGACCCGGTTAGTGACTCATGTGTGCGTCAGTCCCTCCCAGTGACACATGTCGTGCTAGCAAACATTGACTTCCCTCGACTCAGTCAGTTTGGCTTGACTCAGCTCGGCTTCGGTGGCTTATCGACTAAAAAACTTGTTGTTCAGCTCGAGTTGCACAATTTCACACTGTTCCTTACATTTTTTACCCTTGACCCCGAGCAATTTTGTCCGTACAATTTGATCTCAAGCAATTTGATCGGTTTAGGGGCTTCACTCACGGTTCTTTGTGTTTTTTTTTTTTCAAATATTCTTAACTCATACTTGCTGGTTCATATAGAAATCCAAACGATTCCTACGAGTATTTCTTAAGAAAAGTCCAAGGTGGCTACTTACCTCGTCGTCTACGTTTGAGACCTCTGTTCTCTAGAATTTGGTAACCGAATTATAACAAATTTTATTTATTAGATTCATCTTTGAGTCTAATTTCATGAACTATAAAAAATTTAATGAGAACCGGTCTTACAAAGGTCCAAATTGATCAAAAAATGTAGATAGGTCAATTTATGGCTAGCTTTGATTTTTATGGGTCAAAGTTTGACCTTTGATTTTGGGCTTAGTTTTTTCCTTGGTGGCTCGAAAATCACGATTTTTTTCTTATCATATACCTTTGGTTTTTCCTTTGTGCAACTTTACATAGAACTCGAATGGACTCGATTCCTTCACAAAACCTTTAAATGAAGTTTCAAAGAAGAGGTAAAGATAAATTTCATATTGTTTCATTGTTTGTAACTCGAGTTATAACCTTCTAAAATTTGCCAAAAAACATGTTTCTTGAGCGAAAATTAGTTCTATAGACCTTTGTGCTCCCAAAAATTGGATTACCCTTAAAAAAAAAAAAACTAATTTCGAGCAACGTAGAAATAGGAGATGTGATTTAAACTGCCTAGATACCCTAAAAACCATGTAAACCGCCATTACACTTCAGAAAATTTAAGAGGACTTATACCGCCATTAGCAGGGTGAATGATATCACTAAAGCCCGACCACCTCCTATTCCCTCTAAGACCTCAATAGCACTATTCGATAACTTAGATCAAACCTACTAGTACCCCTGCCAAGTGGTAGCCATCTAGGAACCCGTACCATTGAGCTTGACTAAGTTAAATAGGATAACATACCGAGGCTACCTGTGGAGTTATTATTGTGTGTAGAAATGAGTTGAGAGCAATTTTGTAAACCCATCCTAAGAGGAAAAAGCATTACATAAATTTTTTGGCTAATCATGAGTATCACTATCGTATGAGAAAATGGTTAGGAGCTCCCTAAATAGGCTCACGACATTGTAAACCTTTCTTGAGGGATGATAGACCTCATGGGAAGACTGAGTAGGTAACAAGCATGTAGGGTTACTTCTCCAAATGTTGATTGTAGGGTAATTATTGTGAAAGGGTCGCAAGTTAACCTTAGACTTAGTGATTTAGGTTCTTAAACTAGCTTATAACGGTGTTCGGTGAACCTAAAGAATGACTAGTTTTTTAATTTTTTAACCAACTTTGAAAGCGAAAACAATCCCTGATGTAACCTAGGTGAACATGCATGGAATGAGAAGGAAAAAGGCCAGGCAATGGAAACGCAACTAGCATAGAGAAAAACGCAACTAGCATAGAGAAAAACGCAACTACATGAACTATAGATCAGGAGGTCGAAGAGGTTAGTCCAAGTGCGTCATGTCTAAAGCCAAGAGCGCACCCACCCTACCAAACGCACCTGGGTACTCGTGCGTGGGTTGTTGCCTTCCAACTGCGCTTGAGGGTCCATGAGGCGAGATTTTTGTCCATTTCAACTCTCGTTCGTCTATTTTCACACCAATTTTGATACTAACTTTATCCTAAATTCAATTACGACCTACCAGAGAAATTTTAGAAAATTCGGAGCTCCTAGACGCAGAAAGAAGAGCTCGAGAAGGCAAGATCACCTAATTAAATAGTTATTCAAACATTTTTCAAGAAATACTTGTAGGGATCCCTAAGACATGTTAGCTTGTGAGCATATCTTGACTTAGGTTGTTAGAATATGCATGATTAGAACCTTAAAAGGGCAATTTTAAGTATGTAATGAAAAATTATGAAAATGTCCTTAGGATGGTATTTTGGGATGTACATTATCAATAGTACTTTTCGTTGTGCATCATCTGTGTTGTGGGTCATTGATGGACGTTATCCCCAAAATGAGTTTGCATAATTTTTTTCATGTTGTAGGTGACTGATAAGATTATTTCACGACTGATAAGATTATCTCCTTGAAAAGCATGCATGAATGTACTATGTTTAAAATAGGGCACTGGAGTTAGGTTGGTTCCACATGACCTAGGTTACTATATTTTTAGTAGACCAAGAATCTTAGGATCTTGATTGAAAATTAGTTGTGTAGACCTTTGTGCTCCCAAAAATTGGATTAGCCTTAAAAATCTAGTCTCGAGCAACATAGAAATATGAGATGTGATTTAAACCACCTAAATACCCTATGAACCGTGTAAATCTCCACTACATCTAAGAAAATTTAAGATGGCTTACAAGGCCATTAGCAAGGTGAACGATATCACTAAAGCCCGACGACCTCCTATTCCCTCTAGACCTCAGTAGCACTATTTGAACACTTAGGTCGAACCTAGTAGTGCCCCTACCAAGTGGAAGGCATCTAGGAACCCGTACAGATGAGCTTGACTAAATTAAATAGGATAACATACCGAAGCTACTTGAAGAGTTGCAATTGTTTGTAGAAATGTGTTGAGAGTGATTCTATAAACCCATCCTAAGAGAACAAGGTATTACAACCTCAGCATGCATTGTAAAACTGTCTCGAGTGATGATGGACCTCATGGGAAGCCTGAGTAACTAGCAAGCATGAATGGTCACTTCTCCAAATGTTAATTGTATGACAATTATGGTGAAAGGGCCGTGAATTAACCTTACATAGATGTGTTTAGACAAAGACACTATAATGTGGGTTAAATATGATGTTGTTGCACTTTAACCTAGGATACCATCCATTCACTGTTGTGACAATGCAAGATGACTAATTTTAACCCAGGTGCAGAGAAAGCATCTAAATAGTAAGCCCACCCCAAAAGAACCCCTATGAATTGTGTAAATCTTACATATACCTAATTTTTCACTTTACAAAGTTGTCAGAAGTGGGATTTGAACCCACGCCCTCTCACGAGGACCAGAACTTGAGTCTGGCGCCTTAGACCACTCGGCCATCCTGACTACTAAGTGGTAGATACTGCACTCGTTGGAAAGGAGAATAAAGTATTTCTTATAAGAGTGTAGAAATGTCTCCCTAGTAGACGCATTTTAAAACTGTGAGGCTGACGGTAATATTTAACGGACTAAAACGAAGAATATTTGCTAGCGGTTGGAGAGAGAACTGAAACATTTCTTATAAGGATGCGAAAACCTCTCTCTAATAGACGCGTTTTAAAACTATGAGACTAATAGCGATACGTAATGGGTCAAAACGAACAATGTCTACTAGTAGTGGGCTTGGACAGTTACAAATGATTTTAGAGCTAGCCATTAGGCAGTGTGCCAGCGAGGACACTTGGCCCCCAAAAGGGTTGCATTGTGAGATCCCACACAGATTGAAGAGAGGATAAAACATACGAATTAAGACCATAAACAAATGAAATAGCTTAGACTATAGCAAACGGTTGGCTGCAATAGCTTGGATGGTTAAAGCCACAAGTTTGGAGGTTGTGAACGAGAACTTGAGTTTGGCGCCTTAGACCACACAGCCATTCTGACTACTAACTATAAGATCCTACACTGGTTTGAGAGAGGAATGAAGCATTCCTTATAATGGTGTGGAAATGTCTCCCTAGTAGATGCATTTGAAAACTATGAGGCTGACGGTGATACTTAACGAACTAAAACCGAGAATATATGCTAGCAGTTGGAGAGAGGAACGAAATGTTCCGTATAAGGGTGCAGAAACTTCTCCTTAATAGACGTATTTTAAAACTATGAGGCTGATGACAATATATAATGGGCCAAAATGGACAATATCTGCTAGCAGTGAGCTTGGACGGTTACAAATGATATTAGAGCTAGTCACCAGGCGGTGTGCCAACGAGGACACTTGGCCTGCAAAACGGGTGGATTGTGGGATCCTACACTGATTGGAGAGGGGATAAAACATTTCTTACAAGGGTCTGGAAACCTCTCCCTAGTAAACACGGTTTAAAATCGTGAGGCTGACTGCGATAGTAACGAACGAAAGCAGACATTATCTACTAGTGGTGGGCTTGGACTCTAATGAATGATTGGCAGGAATAACTTAGTTGGTTATTTAAGCTCTTATGTGTCTGTTTTTCACACCAATTTTGATACTCACTTTATCCTAGCTTGATTGAAGACCTAACAAAGAAATTTTAGAAAATTCGAAGCTCCTATAAGTGGAAAGACGTTCTCGATAAGTTACGCATCACCTAACTAAGTAGTTATTCGAACATTCTTCAAGAATTACTTGTAGGGATCGGTAAGACATGCTAGCATGCAAGGATATTTGCGTTAGGTAGTTAGAATATGCATGTTAAGACCTTATAAGGGAACTTTTGGATGAGAATGCAAAGTATGTTATGGAAAATTATGAAAATGCCCTGCGATGTGATTTTGGGATGCACATTATTTTTGGTACTTTTTGCTGTGATAGAAAGGAGGATGAGATGATGTGATTTGTATGGTGGGTGATTTATTGATTTTATCTCCCACACAAATTTGCTTGACATTTTTTAGGTGACTTATAAGATTATTTCCCGAATGAACATGAATGAGTGTACTATGTATTGAATATGGCACTAGAGCTAGGCTTGTTTCACGTGACCTACAGTGCTAAAACCGAATAAACAACTTCTAAACCACGATTAGGTTTGTGACATGTGAGAGAACCAATGGTAACTTCAAGGCATTCTCAAAAGCTTAGATAAATGTAGAATTAAGCCAAAACTTACTAAAACCTAAAGAAATGCCCATAAGTATCTTACTAGTAATTAGATGCGATAAGAGCCAACAACTAGATTGTTAACTAAGTATTTTTATACTCACCTCATTCTAAATTTTTTTTAATTGTTTGTTGACTACTGGTCGAGCTAAGAAGCATTCAAGATCTGTTTGATCACAAAAGGGGTCTTCCAAAAGAGCTCGAGAAGGCACGCATCACCTAAGTAAATAGGTATTCAAACATTCTTCACCTGGATGAGTTTGCATGATTTTTTCATGCTTTACGTGACTGATATGATTATCTTCTTGATAGGTATGCGTGAATGTACTATATTTAGAATGGAACCAGATTTAAGCTCGTTTCACTTGACCAAGGTCACTATACTTTTAGTAGATCAAGCATTCTAGGATCTTGAGCAACAAATAGTTGTGTACATCTTTGTGCTCCCACGACCAGAACAAACATATTGATGATGAGGAACATATTTTTGCTACTCTACTAATATTTGTACTTACTCTGCTACTCTGCCGAAGCGTGCTGAGGGAGAATTATGGGGGCGTAAAACAAAAAAATATTCTGATTCGGGTTGAGTATACTATATTTAATTTATAACGGAACACCTGCCCGCCGAATCCTGGCTGAGGAAGAATTATGGGGCGTGAAACAAAAAAAATATGCTGATTCGGGTTGAGTATAGTATATTTAATTTATAACGGAACACGTGCCGTTAATCCATTAACAAAAAAGCAAAAATAAAAAGATAAGGCCATTCCATTTCGACAAAAGATCCACACACCCAAAGTTCCATAGCTTTAGGTCCACTATCTCGATCCACATATCATGTGTAAATTGTCTTGGCTCATGATGAGTGGCCACCATGAATTTTCCCCATTTCTCAAATCAAATGATATTATTTTTGTTCCAATTTTTGCCTCACTTTGGCCCACCATCAGTCTCACAATACAAATTTGTTGTCAATTTGAATCCACGCCCTCTCATGAGAACCAAAACTTGTGTCTAGCACTTTAGACCACTAGGCCATCCTGACTACTAATTATGAGATATTGCACTGGTTGGAGAGGAGAACAAAGCATTCCTTATAAGGGTGTGGAAAAGTCTCTAGTAGACGCATTTTAAAACGGTGAGGCTGATGGTGATACTTAACGGACAAAAACAGAGAATATCTGCTAGCGGTTGGAGAGAGGAATGAAACATTCCTCATAAGGATGTGAAAACCTCCCCTTAATAGACGTGTTTTAAAACCATGAGACTGATGGCAATACGTAATGGGCCAAAACGAAAAATGTCTATTAGCAGTGGGCTTGAATTGTTACAAATGATATTAGAGATAGTCATTAGGCAGTGTGCCAGCGAGGACACTTGACCCCAAAAGGGGTGGATTGTGAGATCTCACACAGATTTTAAAGGGGATGAAACATTTCTTACAATGGTCTAGAAACCTCTCCCTAGTAGACACGGTTTCAAATCGTGAGGTTGACGGCGATAGTAACGAACGAAAGCAGACAGTATCTACTAGTAGTGGGCTTAGACTATAACAAATGATTGGCTTGAATTGCTTAGCCGGTAAGAGTGTGGACATTAACCATAAGGTTGGAGGTTTAAGTCCATCCAATAATGAGAAGAATATAAAAGAAGAATAACTAGTTTTCTAATTTTTTAACCCAACTTTGAAAGCATTTATTTCTCTTTATAGACAACCAAATAGCATGTAATTAATTTGGTTGTGAAGCTGGATTAAAAAGCTTTAATTTAGGTGAAAGAACTAAGTTGAATTGAGTTATATTGAGAAAGATATAAAAAGTGTTGGGTTGAGAGTGATTCTATAAACCCGCCTTAAGAAGACAAGGTGTTACATAAACTTTGTGTTGGGTTGAGAGTGATTCCGTAAACCCGTCCTAAGAAGACAAGGTATTACATAAATTGTTTGGGTCATGATCGAGTGCCACTATCGTCTGAAGAAATGGTTAGAGGCTCCCTAAACGTTCACTGCATTATAAACCTGTCACGAGGGATGATGGACCTCAAGGAAAGAAGCTAACAAGCATGTTGGGCCACTTCTCCAAGGGTTGATTGTCTGACAATTTGTGAAAGGGTTGTCAGTAGTTAACCTTACATAGATGTGTTTAGACAAAGACACTATCCATCCGCATTGTTAAAACCCAATAAACAACTTCTACACCACGATTGGATTTGTGACTTAAGAGGAACTACCTGAAACGAGGAACTACCTAAAACTTGAAACAACTTCTAATTATCCACTTTGGCACACCATTAGCCTTACACAATAATATAAGTTGTTAGAAGTGGGACTTGAACTCAAGTTTCCAAAACTTGATCTTAGCGCTCTAAACCACAAGGCCATCTTGACTACTAATTATGAAATCATGCATTGGTTTGAGAAATGAATGAAGCATTCCTTATATAGGTATGGAAACTTCTCCCTAGTAAATGCGTTTTAAAACTGTGAGGCAGATGACGATACGTAACGGACTAAAATAGAAAATATTTACTAGCGGTTGAAGAGAGGAACGAAAAATTCCTTGTAAGGGTGCGAAAACCACTCCCTAATAGACGCGTTTAAAACCGTGAAGCTGAGTAGGATAAGTAATGAGCCAACATGGATAATATCTGCTAGCAGTGGGCTTTGACTGTTACAAATGATATTATATTTAGTCAATAGGCGGTGTACCAGTAAGGATTTTAGGTCCTCAAAAGGGGTGGATTGTGAGTTACCACATTGATCGGAGAGGTGAAGAAACATTTCTTACAACGGTCTAAAAATTTCTCCCTACTAAATGACGATTAAAATTGTGCGGTTGACGGTGATAGTAACGAACAAATTCTGACAATATCTACTAGTTGTGGGCTTAGACTATAACATATGATTGGCTGGAATAGCTTAGTTGGTTAGAGCGTGTGATTGTTTTAACTATAAGGTTAAAGGTTCCAAGCCCTTCTTATAGCGATGAGAAGAATGAAGCATTTCTTATAATTATGCTCAATTATTTTTGCACGAAGAAGAAAGTAAAAGGCAAAGGAGGAGAAAGGACAAAAGGTCTTAGAAATTAATTAATCACACACTTGAATCATCCCTGAAGTGAGGAAGCTTAATAGGTAATAGTTTTGAGCTCTTAAACTTAATTTTTCTCTACATCCCTGAGGTTCTTAGTGAGATGCAGCACGCAACATGAACCATAAGATCAAAAAGGCTAGTCCAAGTGTGTCATGTTTAAAGTCAAGAGCGTACCCACTCTCCCAGACGCACCTGGGTACTCATGCGTGGGTTGCTGCCTTCCACCTACGCTTAACGGTCCATGAGGTTAGATTATTGCACATCCCAACTCTCGCTCGTCTGTTTTCACACAAATTTTGATACTAAATTTATCCTAAATTGAATTACGACCAACTAGAGAAATTTCAGGAAATTTGGAGCTCCTAGAAGTAGACAGAAGAGCTCGAGAAGTCACGCATCACCTAAGTATGTAGTTGTTCGAACATTCTTCAAAAAATACTTGCAGGGATCGCTAAGACATGCTAGCATATCTTGTCCATGATTGTTAGAATATGCATGAAAATTTTTGGATGAGAATGCAATGTATGTTATGAAAAATAATGAAAATGTCCTTACGGTTGTATTTTCGGATGCACATTATTTAGAGTACTTTTCTCAATGCTGGAATGGAGGATGAGATGATGTGATTTGTGTTGTGGGTGATTGATGGATGTTATCCTCACGATGAGTTTGCATGATTTTTTTCATGCTTTAGGTGACTGATAAGATAATCTCCTGGAAAAGCATGCATGAATGTAATATGTTTAGAATGGGACACTAGAGCTAGGCTTGTTTCACGTGACCTAGGTCACTATATTTTTAGTAGACTGAGCATCTTAAGATCGTGAGACCTTTGTGCTCCTAGCAATTGGATTAGCCTTAAAAATCTAGTCCCAAGGAACATAGAAATATGAGATGTGATTTAAACCGTCTAGATACCCTAAGAACTGTGTAAATCTGCACTACACCTAAGAAAATTTAAGACGGCTTACAAGGCCATTAGCAGGGTGAACGATATCACTAAAGCTCGACAATCTCCTATTCGCTCCTATTCGAACACTTGGATTGAACCTAGTAGTGCGCTATTCGAACACAAGACCGCACCATTGTTTTTTCGTTGGTTGCTTGAAAATCACGATTTTTTCTTATCATATATCTCTGGTTTTGCCCTTGTACAACTTTATATAGACCTCAAATGGACTCGATCTCACAAAACGTTTAAATGAAGTTTCAAAGAAGAGATAGAGACCAATTTCATACTGTTTCATCATTTGTAACTCAAAGGAGAGGAGAAAGAAATAAGAATAAGAAGAAAATAGTTCGAGTTTGAGTTTTCGTGACTTTTCACGATATACAACCAAATGGGTCGGCATAGGTCCAAAAAATGTCGGGAGAAGTGAAACAAGCTTCATTCAATTTCCTAAGTGCTAAAAAAAGCATTGGCATAGTTTTTATTAGGTCTCTCTTCTTTTACTCATTGATACGATGGACTATGGAGCGTAAAAATATCTCTAAACGTACAAATGTTTTGACGATTGTCGATTTCCTCAGCAAAAATTAGTAAATCGAGGTACATGTTCAGATTTTCCATCTTAACTTAAAATTATATAAACTAAATTTGAAATATACAAACTAAAAATGGAATGAAATCTAAGAACGAATAAAAAAAAAGGCTTGTCACATTCAAATATTTCCAATCAAGGAAGATTGTGAATTGTCAAGATTGAGATGTCTCATTTCCCCTCACTGGCAAACTGCATTCTTTGTCAATTTGTTTTAGCTCTTCATTAACTTTTTGCTCCTTGTTCTTTCCCCATAGCACACTGTAGAGACCTCCAATCAGTAAGAGCCCACCAATACCACTACAACCAAACAAAAAAACAAGAATCATAAGAATTATTATGCAATTTATTTCAAAGAGTGTTGTTTTGAAATAATAATATGTCCAAGTTACCAAAAAGAATGATTTCAAAGAATGTTCCTGAAAAGGAGAAATCAATGATTAGAACTCAATCTCACACAAAATGAAGCTCTCAAAAGATGAAATCAATGTACTTTGATCAAGGGACATCTAGTATCAAAACCAACATCTGCCATCTGCTTGTGCTACAAGTCTTGGAGATTGAAAGAAGGTCTGTCGGTGGAATAGTTCATAAGTAGTTTCCGTTGCAATATTCATTTTGAAGCACGTTTATTTTCAGGAGGTCGGTTAGCAGTCTATCCAAAGTTTAGATTATCATCGGAATGACATTGAGATAAAATGGAGGAGTGTCAAACTCTTGATGCCGATTGTGCGCCCAGAAAGTTATTGAGAAAAAATTATTAGTTTAAGTTGGGGGAATGTCACAATCCACGATGCAGTTGTGCCGTTAAAAAAGTCATCGAGAACGATAACTAGTTTAAGTGAGGGAGAGTGTCACAACCATACTATGAAGATAGTAGATTATGATCTCTACACACAGATAGACAAAGTGGACTCTCAACTAGCACCCATCTGCTACATGAAAGTCAAGATAGATAAGTGCTATGATGCCACTGAGTACAATAGTGCATCATCCAACACACCATAAAAAGTGTTCAATAAAGCCAAATTTAGGCATAATAGAGACAAAAGGCAAAAGATGGATAAGAGCATTAAAGAGAGGCTCGAAGAAGAAACTTGGAGTTCCGATATAATTTTTGTCATATGGCTCTGGAGTTAATTCTATCATTATGAAATACAAGTGCTTGCTAAATTTGGTGTTAGATCAAACAATCGATGGACACCCCACAAGGCCGTATAACCATTTTAAAAATCATGTCTACTCCTGCAATACCAAAAATGCCTCAAAATATACTAGAACAGGAAGCATGTATCAGCTCTCCACCACCTTCGGGGCCTGCGGCCTAAGTGAGCTACCTTCTGGCATATACGTATGTCACAATGTGGGCGAGGGTTGCAAGACAAGTGTCTTGAGGTTCTTCCTTTTAAAATTGTTTTCAAGGACAATGTTAAACGACATGGGTGTGCTGACATTGTGACCCATCCCATATGTTAGTGGTTGATATATTCACCCGCTATCCAGTATGGTATCCATAGATGACCCAACATGAACAAGAGAAGGTTCATTCCTCAACCAAACCTGGATGGATGTATGTTCGAGATGTCCTGGCAATATAGTGGACTCATGGGGTCTATTCTTGACAAGCGTATCCAAGCAAGCATCACGAACATGCGGGTCGCGTCGTTGAAAACTTAGATGAAAAGATGATGACGGATGAGATTTGACATTACATATGAGAGACCTTGGCCTAGAAAATGGGTAAGGTCATGCCAAAAGACTTGGACTAGAGGCGAGGCAAGCCGATTAGAGTTGCAGACAATTGAACATACACACGGAATGCCTCTTGTCTCTGTGAAGACAGAAGATCCAGGCATAGGGTTTTGAAGACATACAAATATTTGAGAGAGACTGAGAAGTTAGGGTAACAGCTGAATATCTAATCCAAGCCTAACTAATGGCTTGAGATCATTTTGAACAAGTCCTATAGCTGAATTCTTCTCGATGCTTGAGAACTTTATCTCTTGAAAATAGATGTATCAACTTTACATCTCCATTGACAGGGTTGTTCTTCTCTGAAATCTTGATATAAGGGTCTTAACAATGAAATTTCATGGAGTGAAAGAAGCAAAAAAAAATTTCAAGTCTAGTTTCATCGACTCAAGAAAGTATAAAATAAAATCAGATAGAATAGGAATAAAATCAGATAGAATAGGACGCTTGAGTTAGAATGGTTTCATGATGACGAATTCCATGACCCTTCTAGTAGACCAAACACCTAAAGATTGTGAAAAGCGATCAAAGAACAAAACCATAGTGGATTAACCCTGAGAGCTAGTCTTGAAAGTCTTGGAATTGAGAGTTAAAGGTTAAATCATTTAGATGTGCTAAGAAACTAGCTAACCTCCCCGACACTAAGAAAGGATTAAGAAAGCTTATTATGCCTATAGTAGTTGTGAACAGTATCACTGGAGCCAGACCGCTTCCTATTCCCTCTGATACATCATTGGTGGTATATCGTAACCTAGATTGGACCTAATAGTGCTCTTGCCGAGCAGCAGATATTTAGGAACTTGTATTATCGAGCTTGACCCAAATTGGTTAGATAGGATAATGCATCGAGGCTACCAGTTAGGTATCCCTATCGTGTGTTGAAATAGGTCAAAGGCCTCGTAAACATGGTTGCAACTCTATAGATTCATCCTCAATGAGGATAAAGGACTACACAGGTAGACTCAGTAGCTAGCCGACACATGAATCCTTTAGGTACATTCTTGAGGAAGGGTCATCCGTTAACTTGACACAGATGATATTCAGAGTCATGATGCCATAATTCCCTCTTTATGAGATGATAATGATAACGTCACACCTCGAAAATCTAAGATACCAATGATTTACTTCCATGGTAATAAAATCTAGCCAAATCTAAAGAACAGAAAAGGTGAAAAGTTCTAAATTTTTATTGGGTTTGTGAGGAACCTGAGAGCTGCTCAAAACTTCAAGAGCTCCCATAAACTCTGATAGTTGTAAAATCTAAGCTCAAACTTTCTATAACCAAGAGAAAAGTTTGAGATAACTTACTAGGTTAAAGATGAGGTCAAAGCCTTAAGCATCTTTATACTCACCCGATACAACTTTTCTTTTTTAAGGTAGGGAGCGTTTGTGAGTTATGTAGTTAAATGAGGAGAGTCATCCTCAGGTATCAATCCTATGTGTTACGGGTTGTAGTTTTTTTTTTTTGTTTTTTTTTTATAACATTCTCTAGTCCCAATTTTGTAATAAACTTTTGAACAACAATTTTATTTTGTCTGTCTTTGATTTTGTCTCGTAAACTTGGTATTATTTATTTTTCAATTGCGTGTAGAGTGATTTCAATCTCAAACTAGGGTTTTTGTCTTCAACATTTGATCAACAAGGTAATCCAAACCTTATTTGTTCCTAGGGTGATTCCTTATCATTTTGACATTTGACATTGTTGAGTATATTTAGATCTTAAGGACTTTTTTTTTTCAATAAAATTAGATTAAATTCTAAAGATTTACCATAGTTTGGAATAAAATCAAATTGATTTTAGAGTTAAACATTTAACTAGGATTTTGTATATTACTAAGGTTTAAGATTCAACATACTAGGATTACCATGAGATCTCAAATGAAATCAAACACTTAAGTTACCTTCCAAGGCTGATACTCTCGCCAAGAAGAACGGCAGAAGAAATAGTTGTAATGACGAGAATAATTGGTGTTGACATGGCTAAAAAAACTGGTCCTTTCTTCTTAATGACCCATGTTTGAAGAGAATATGTAACCCCAGTTGCTACTATTCCCTGCATCAAATATTATGATATTATTGATTTGGTAAGTATGTATATAAAAATGGTGAAAAAAATGGAAAAAGTTGTCAAAATAAATCCTAGAAGGGTATTTTAGTCATTTATATTCTCCATCGAAGGTGCCAAATTCAAATTTCAAATCATTATCAGAATCCTAGGCATGAGACATTTGACGTGATACCATCTGTCCTAGTAGGATGTAAATAAAGGAGGAACCAAGGGTGAAACTAGCGGCCACGAGAAGCTAGTGGCCATTTGACGCCCTAGTAAAGGATGGGTACGTGAACAAATTGATACCACATCCAAATGAAAGTAATTTTGAGGATAGGATCCTTGAGAAAGACTAAAAAGAATTGAAGTTACTATCTATACTAACAAGGTGTATTTTCTTTTGGAGTGACTTAGTGATAAGAACTCCAAAATCAAGCATGCTTAGCTTTGAACAATTTTAGGTTGGCGACCTCTCGAAAATTTTCCTAAGAAACATGTAAGTGAGGATAAACAAATGTGAAACCACCCATTTTGGTATGTGGAGATAAACTTCCCTCTTAAAAGTGATAATTAGGTAATGTGGTGTATGTGGGATAGACTTTACTCTAAAAAGTGACAATCAGGTGACGCAATCATGTCGCATGAGATACAGGAGAATGTCAGAGCCATCGGATATCTATAAACAATCACTTTGAACTTGTTTGTGCATGCAATCACAATGATAAATTTTTAACGTAATCAAAACACAACTAGATATTATATTACCAACAAAATGACTTACACAATATGCGACCGAAAGAAGTCTAAGATTCCAAGACAATTTCCATTCGTCAAGGTTTCTCTCCAAAGCAATGGCAATAACGAAGGATTGAAATGAGCTAACAAGGCACTGAAGACTAGTGAATAGAAGTGTCGAAGGATAACATTTCAGTACAAACGCCTGCGTTAAACCAAAGAACTCGTGATAAATGTTTTACGATCATTCATAAAAAAGACATTAAAAACAATTATGAAGTACCTGAAGGACAAGTGATAAAGCCCACAAGGTATTTGAAGCCATCATTAGGAAGCAACCCTTAATCCAAGTTTGGGTTGAAGCAACATGAAGTGGATTTTGATGATGTTTGTGTATAGAAAAAAGGTGGTGATTGTTAAAGAATGTGAGTTGAGGGCCTTTGTAGAAAACCAAAACCAACACACCGCCCATACAAAAAACTATTCCTCCAACCTTTGCTAATCCTACTATCGACTTTAGCCTCAACGTCTCCACCCTGCCAAACATTTTCTTTTCCCATAGAGATTAACAATGAGGAAAATATAGCAATGGAAATGCTTGAATGTAACGCTTTTAAGTATCCGATGATATTTTTCGGGGTCGGGTTTACTATAAATAATGGTAAATATAAGATCAATTCTGAATTGAATAAATCATGTAGCAGTTGGAAAAGTGAAAAAAAAAAAAAAGAAATAAGAATGTAGAGTGCTATTAGTACAATAAGAAAGGTCATTGTAAGGACCAACATAGAAAGATGATCGAGGATCTAAAGAGAGTAGGGAAACAAAAGGCTAATAATGTGCATGACTCCTTAGTTTGTATTAAATTGATATAGAGTATAGTAACTACACATATGAATTGTGTGACAAGAAATTTAAGATCTAATTTTTCTCTTTTAAATCAAACTTTCAAAATTATATAAAGGGAAAAATGTTGGGAGAACTCATAAATTCAAGAAAAATATAAAATAAAAATGGTGGAAAAGAAAATGGTAAAAGACCGCTAGAAGGATAGTTTGGTCATTCTCCCCTCATAAAATAAAAATGGTGGAAAAGAAAGTAACCGTCGTATCAGTCGTGAGGAGTTTGGTTCTGGTCGAGTTTCCTTCGCGAACTCTTCACAAAGTCTAGAGGAGAAGCATTCTGGACCTTTGAATCATCCAAAACGGTCCAGAAACGAGGAAAATCCAAATGTAAGGTCTTGAATCCTTGTTCTCGAATTTCTCTTAAATCCGTGAAGAATATTAGAAGTTAGGTTCTAAAATTTGAGTATGTTAATCTAGGGAGTACTGTGCCCAAAATCTATGAAGTAAGTTATAGACGATTCGGATCAAAGATAGGAGTTCTAGCATTCGACAAGATCTATGAGTGTTAAACTTTTGCCATGCATCAGCGTAAGAAAATTTAGATTCCCGGCGCGTTGGTGAGAGATTTAATAAATAGACAGATGTTGCTGTAGCTTCTGCCTAAAATTGATTTGAAAGTCTCCTTACTTGTAAAATACTTCTTGTTATCTCCATAATAATTTGATTTTTTCGTTCAGCAATTCCATTTTGTTCTAGAGTGCAAGGAGTTGCTAAATCCCTTCATAAAATAGATTGAATTCTTTAAATATGAACTCGTCACCTCTATCTATGTAAAGAACTTTGATGTGGCAACCACTTTAGTTCACATAACTTTAAAATTTTGAAAGTTCTCAAAAGTTTGTATAGAAAGTAAACTCAGCTCATGCGACTATAATCATTAACTAACAGTAAAAATAAATACTCCCACCAAAGGATTTAGTTTGTATTTATCCACATAAATAACATGAATTAGTTCTAGACAATTTGAAACTCTTTTAGCTTTCCGAATAGAATAGGCCTTCTTAGTTTGTTTCCATAAATGCATCCTTCACATAAACTTATCGATCAGTTTTGGTAATCCGAAAACCATACCTTTATCCCTGGGTGGCTTTAAGCCCTTCATATGAAGATGCCTATATCTCAGATGCCAAAACGTCGAGTTATCTTTTGTGCTAGCAGCCAAAGCAAAATTTTTCAGGTTAGAAACAACCCATGGAAACACCTTATTTGAAATCATGGCAATGACTTGCATGAAATAGAACTGAATATCTTCCAGTCATTAATTGTCCAACACTCAATAAAAATTGTATCCAAAATTAGGCACAAATTGAACTTTTTCTAACAGTTTTATGCTATCATGAATGTTTCAACTTTGACCGTGGTTTTTCTTTCAACTTGCATCTCTCTTGTTCGAGCATCTGGTATCAACAAACCATACATTTTCTTTGGGTAAATATCAATACAAGTCATAAAAAGTCTCTCTTCTTCTTCTACATTTTCGGGTGTAAAATTCATACATTGATCTTTATACCAACAATTAGCTTTTATATGCCCATATCCTCTACAATGGTAATATTAAATTTCATTCCTTATGTCACTTTGCTCGTTGAACTGCCTTTGTCTATTATTTCTCTCTCTACCTCTATTACCACAATCATCATGGTTGGTGCGAAATCCTCCTCTACCTCAACCTGTCCTTGCTAAACAAACATTTTCTCCTTGGTTGTTGGTTGTCTCCTTCACTTGAAGTGTCTTTTTCCATTCCTTTCTAATGGTTTCTGAATTCTTGACTCATGAATTTGAAGCGAGCCCAACAGTTCATTAACGGAGAATAATAGATCCTTAGCTTTAGCTTCTTCTATAGTAGCTACCACATGCTCAAATTTTAAAGTTAACTTCTCAACATCTTTACAACAATTGTTTCCGTTGCAATTTTCTTTCTATAGACACGCATTTGACTGACTATTACCATTGCTCTTGACAAAAAATTAGCAATTGATTTACCATTCATCATGAGTAAAGTTGCAAAATCATGTCTTAGAGATTGCAAGTTCACTTTTATGACCTTTAAATTTCCTTGAAACTCCTTTTGTAGAATTGACCATAATTACTTTGATGTGGTTGCTGCTGCAATTCGTGAGAAGATAATCTCATAAATTGCTTGCTAATAATGAATAGAGTATTGACATCCTTTTTCTTGGTTTCTCTCGTCTTCTTTTTCTTCTGTTGTGGGTCCTAATACATCAACAAACTCATACTCCACCAAGTCTTATAGCTCATTCAATTTAAGCAAAGTCTTCATTTTGATGCTTCACCACTTATATTTCTCACCATTAAAAATTGGTATGAGCAATACAAAAGAATAAAGAACAGTTTTTACCATTTTCGTACCATTTAAAAAAAACACTCACTCTCGTATTGACAAGAACTTGACTCTCATACTAAATTTGTTGGAAAAATGACATTGAAAAGAGACTGCAAAAGAAAGAATGAGATTAAAGCTCAAAATGTTTTATTATTGTTTTACTAAGTTGCCAAAAGAAAAACAAAATTTCAATATATATAAGCTAAAATCCAAAAATTTTGGAAATCCTACCAAACAAACCATAAACAATTTCGTAAATTTAGGAAACTATGCTACCAAACTCCTCTAAATTTGGTCAAAACTTTAAATCACACCTCAAATTCTCATGCATCTCTTGCAACATGATGAAGTTATTTATTTCATCGATTCTAGAGTGAAAACTATCCCCCATAAACTAACATAAGTCCTTCTAATAGGATTTGTCCTCACTCACATGTAACTAGAAAAATTCCTAGGAGAACACCCAAGGTAGAATTGCTCCAAGTAAAGAATGTTTAACCTTTAAGTTCCTATAATTGAGCTACTGAAAAGGAAAGTACATTTTGTTGATATAGGTAATAACTTTTAATTCTTTTAATTCTTTCTTAACTACTTAGGATCAATCTCATTCATATATGATCCTGATTCATTCATGTATCCTTTCTTTACTCGAGACGACAATAAATCTTTAATTCATCACTTTGTTTATATTAAGTTGTAGCCATGATCTTCTCACAATAAAAGCTTTTGAACTCAAAGAGCACATATTTGAGTGTGTGCTTCCTTTTGATTAAACCCTAGGAAGAAAGATCCATTATGGATTCTTAAAAATCTGCTCCCAAGATGGCAACCTTGGAATTGTGACGGGTGCTCTTTTAACAATTGATTCTATCAGCATCGTCCATCCTTATTATGAAAATGATATTCACCAAATGAACACGTTTTCTAATCTCAATCCTTTTTCAGCGAGATCTAGACATAGGTTTTTAGTACGCGAGAATATTAGAGAGAAACCAAGAAGTTTGGATCTTGAGAGGCAAGACTATTGTCTATAAGCCTAAATAACGGAACAAGACCTATATTGTAACAATCCATGTTCAAGATTCAATACTTGATTGTCCTAACATTCTCGTGTATTCACTGCGACACAAACTACGTTACTTGTTTCTCGCTTTAAAAGTGAAGACTATTCTCACAGGTCCTTTAAAAAAAAAAAAAAAAATTAGGTCATCTAACATAAAATTGCTCCAAGAAAAGCATAATTAACTCTGGAGTTCCTATGATTGAGTCATCGAAAAGAAAGTGTACCTTGTTGGTATAGGTAATAACTTTTTTCTTAGTTATCTTATCTTCAAGATTATTCTCATTTAAATGTGGTTTTGGTTCATTCATGTATCTCGCTTGCTCAAATATCACTATATGAACATAATTGAACTCTTCACGATGTTTGAAGGTTGTATCTCTTGAGAAGAGACGTATTGAATCCAAATATCTGTTGACAAGGATGTTTTGACACAAATGTTCAACAAAGTTGAAGATGTTATGGTGGTTGATCGACTTTGGATCTATCTTTGGGGTGTTTTAGTTCTAAAGTTCCTTATAGATCTTGAATCTTGAGGGCTTCATTTGTAATGAACTGGCATGTGCAAATTGACGATGTTCAATGTTGATTCTTTATTTCTTTCCAAGTACTTATTTATTTGAGACGTACTATTCGATTCGCTTTCACCAACCAAAGCGAACGATTAAGTGGACACGAATACTTTGATAGAATAAAGATATAAGTTTTGAAATAAATCTCTAAAGAATAAATTTCTTTTGAAGTATAAAAAGTATGGATTTGATTGGCTCTAATATCATGTGCTTGACTGGCTATTAACAATACAATCTTTGATACTTTGACCGATGAGAATTAGAATCGAAGGTTGAAAGAAGGTTTTGTTACAGAGGTAGAGGTAGGGTTCATAAAATCAAAGCGTTCAAGGTTCATGGAAAAATTTAAAAGTGTCTAACAGGTTCATAAACTTTCAATTTTGTGTCTGATATGTCCCTAAAAATAAAAATTTTCTCATAGATCTTCACTTTTTGTCTTAGAGATGATTGACTTAATTAAAATTTTTAAGAGTTTACAAATTTATTAAATACAAAATTGAACCTCTCGAGTCTCGTTACATATAAATTTTAATTTTATATAGCTTTTAGATCCATTAATTTTTTTTTTTAAATTTAAACAAGAACTTATTGAAAAGCTTATTAGACATTTCTAAGATACATAAATCTATTAGACACAAAATTTAAAGTTTTAAAAACTATAACGTCCTTAATTTAACCTAAAATTTACCTTTTTTTTAAGTTGAAGAACGTATTAGACATAACTCTAAATACGTAAAATGAAGTTAGTCGTTTAAAGATGTGTAGTTTACCTGAATAGAAGGGCAAAAAGAAACGTAATAACCGGAATAGCATTTATAGTTGCTGCAGCTAAACTTGCTGATGTATAAATAAGAGCAACTCCCTGGAGATCAAGACATACCGTTATCCTGCAAATAGTTCGATCAGGTTCAAAAATTACATTCACTAACGTTAAGAAATTATGAGTTGATTATTTTAAGTGAAATTGAGGGTTCAAATGACTCGAAGAGATGTGACCAATCTCGATTACTCAACCTAAATCATAAATAATAGGTTGGGTTAGTTTTTTTTTTTCTTTTTGGATTGGGTTGAATTTTTCAAAAATAGAAAATTCGAGTATCAATTCACGTGACCGTTTTTTTTAAAATAGAAAATCTTAGTGTCAATGTCTGACGGTTTTTTTAAAAATAGAAAATCCTAGTGCCAATTCACTGTTTGATGTTTTTTTAAAAATAGAAAGTCCAAGTGTCAATTCACTGTCTCACGGTTCTTTAAAAATAGAAAATTCTAGTGTCAATTCACTATGGGACGATTCTTTAAAAATAGAAAATCCTAGTGTCACTGTCTGACGGTTTTTTTAAAAATAGAAAATCCGAGTGTCAATTCACTGTGTTTTTTTAAAAATAGAAAATTCCAGTGTCAATTTACTATGTGACGGTTTTTTTAAAAATAGAAAATCCGAGTGTCAATTCACTGTCTGAGTTTTTTTTTAATAGAAAATCCTAGTGTCAATTTACTGTTTGACGGTTTTTCTAAAAATAGAAAATCCTAGTGTCAATTCACTATGGGAGGGTTTTTTTAAAAATAGAAAATCTTAGTGTCAATTCACTGTCTGACGGTTTTTTTAAAAATAGAAAATCCTAGTGTCAATTCACTGTCTCACGGTTTCTTAAAAATAGAAAATCCTAGTGTCAATTCACTGTGTGACGGTTTTTTTAAAAATAGAAAATCCTAGTGTCAATTCACAGTTTTTTTAAAAATAGAAAATTCGAGTGTCAATTCACTGTCTGACAGTTTTTTTTTAAATAGAAAATTCAGTGTCAATTCACTGTCTCACGCTTTTTGTTAAAAATAGAAAATTCGAGTGTCAATTCACTGTCTGACGGTTTTTTTAAAAATAGAAAATCCTAGTGTCAATTCACTGTCTGACCGTTTTTTTTTTAAAGAGAAAGTCCTAGTGTCAATTCACTGTCTCACGGTTTTTTTAAAAATAGAAAATCCGAGTGTCAATTCACTGTTTGACAGTTTTTTCTAAAAAATAGAAAATCGCAGTCAATTCACGGTTGGATTGTTTTTTTAAAAAATCAACCTGACTTAATCGACCCATCTAACTCAACCAACCCAAAAATAGATTTACAATCCAATTTTTCTCTACTCTACTTTCAAGATTATTATTTGATATTTGAGTGGTATAAGATTTTAGTTATTAATATAACATGTATCGACCATAAATAAGATTATTTTTTTCAAAAAAAGGACAACCCGACGACCTAACCTAAAAACAAAAGACGGATTAAGTTGCATTCTGAACTCTATACGAGTTGCTTAAGTCTCCAATACAACCAATCTTTTATTTTCCAGTCGGTCCAAAAGATTTCCTTAATTCAAAAGAACTAAACTCTGGTATGCAACTCTATTCTAGTTCTAAGCACTTGATCTCGTCTAGAGGTGGTATAGATAAAACTCTCTTTAACAATCTCTATACGAGATCGAGAACTTAGAACCAGCATAGATTTTATCTTACCGGATCTGAAACAAAGAAAGGATGGAGAAATAAAAGCATACCCAAATAAAGAAAGCATAAAGATCTTGCAAAAGGTGATAAATGAAAGGGGAGGCGCAGTTTTCCTGAGAAACAAACAGAAAATCAAACCGAAAGCTAAGAAAATGAAGAAAGAAAAGCAAAAGGTTAGACTAAAAAGTGATTACCATTCAAAATACAAAGCGATGGGCAACAAGAACACAGTGGCTATGGCTTGCCTATAGAAAACAAAGATAAAGTTGTTCATTCCGCCATCAAAGGCAGCTTTGGAGAGAAGAAACATTCCTGCATAAATGCTATGTCTCAGCAACACTGCAAAATAAGGCTTCTTTTCCATCTTCCTCAAACTCTCTATGTTCATTCGCTCATAAACATATCTTCCAAATTTATAGTGTTTTTGATTCCTATGGGCCAAAATAGATGATTATTTTGGGGGCCACTTGTTGAAGGATATGAAATGGGTTTACCCACTAATTATTAAGCTATAATTTCCATTTAAAAAAGATTGTGTTTGCTTTATTTAGCTTGTCTCTTTTAGAAAAGAGTTTTATGTAGTTTAATATGTTGATGGTGTGATTTTATTTACATACATAGTTGTTCTCTTATTCGGGAAGAAGAGAGGGAACAATAAAATCTTCTTTAATACTCTTGTTAATTGCAAGGATACTTGAAGGTAACAATTCTTCTCTAGTGTCTTGTTAATAGAAATTAAAACATGATTATGAAAGTATTCACTATGCATGACCATCTGAGTGGGCCACATATTTTATCGGTTTCAGAGTAATCTTCGATTCCCATATAACAATTAGAAAAATTGAGCTTACCAATATCTGTCCATTCATGCATAAGCTTACTAAGAGCTACCTCATGCCACACTTTGATTTGGGTTTTATCTACTTCAATATGTTTAATATATATATATATATATATATATATATATATATATATATATATATATATATATATTTTGTAATCTTAGTTTACTCCATATTTCACATTTCTCAAAATCACTTTTTAACCCAACCCTATTATTGTTTTGGACTTCTAAAAAAAGAGTAGGAACTTTGAACCTAAACATTTTATGCCCAAAATTTGGAAGAGAATAAGAATTTGGAATCACACCTAATTGTTGACATTCACATACTTCATAAATAATAAATAATGTAACAATTCAAGTCCATCGCGAGCATATATTATTTCTTTAGACCTCAAGATTTTTAAAACGCGTATGCCATGGAGAGGTTTCAACACCCTTATAAATAATGCTTCGTTCTCCTCCCAACGGATGTGAGATCTCACATTCCATCCCCTTTGGGGCCTAGCATCCTCACTTGCATTCGTTCCCTTCTCCAATTGATGTGGAATCTGCCCCAAATCCACCCTCGTTCGGGGCCCAACGTTCTTGTTGGGAAACCACCTCCTATCCACCCCCTTCGGGGCTCAACGTCATCGCTGGCACATCGCTCGGTGTCTGGCTCTGATACCATTTGTAAAAGCCCATGATTTTTAACTAGAATATTATTTGTTCGGTGTTTGCTAGGGAGAGGTTTCCACACCCTTATAAAGAATGTTTCGTTCTCCTCCCTAACCGATGTGGGATCATACATAAATTTTCTTAGAAGTTCACCCCACATTAGATTGATCCAAGCAAAATACCCTTATGTTTAGGGTTTCTATGATTGAGTTACTGAAAAAGAAGGTGCACATGGTTGGTATAAATAACAATTTTTAATTGTTTTAAATCTTTTTTAGTCATCCTATTCTTAAAATAGCTTTCATTTGAATATAATCCCCATTTATTGATGTATTTTCCTTTTAAAAAAGAAAGAAGAAAGAAAGAAAGAAAAAAAAAAAACAAATTAAATAAGATAGTAACTATTGTTATTGCTAGGCGAATATTAAAAAAAATGCCTTCCACTACAAAGATTACCTAATATTTAAGACCAACTATTATGTTGTCTTTTGCACACTTTAATTGTTATCGGATCTTTTAGCTTCTTTTCATTTACATATCAGCCTTTTGCTAATTGCTACTTTATTTTATATGCTTTTTATCTTTAAGTTTGTGCCTAAAACATCATTCAATTTTAAATCTTATGAACTTTAAAAATGTGTAAATTTTGAAATTGTTAGAAATCATTTGATATAAAATTGAATTTCATTTTTTAGTAGAATTATATGATTTAAATTTTGTGTCTAATAAAATCTTGAATGTTATAAAATGTAATTTATGTTAATGACTAATAAGATAGATAATTTTGGGTGCATAACCCTTATACATTCTTTCATACCTAGTTTAGTTTTCATGACATGGTATAAGGAGGCTTGTGCATCATATATTATCACTATCATAACAACTTCATACTTTATGACATGAAAACATCTTAACATGACATGAAAACATCTTAACATAGCTTAGTATGGCTTGAGTATTTCAAGAAATACTTACTAAAAGTAGCATATGGCTTGAGTATTTCAAGAAATACTCACTAAGTGACCTTATTATTGAGATCAGGGAATGCAAACGCATGCAATCATGAATATGAAACCATCATTTAAAACTATAGTCTCTTAGGTGACCTCTAGTCCAGAAAAATTGGATGTGTAGTAGCTCCCTACACACGACCCACACGTACGACCATGGACCTACTAGGTGGGCTCATATTGGTTTGTGGTTGAAAAGACCTGTGTTGATTTGTCAGGATAGTTTTCGCTCTTAAAAGCAAGGAGTGAGTAAAGTGACCATGTCACAAGAAATGCAGAGGAATATCAGGCTGATCATGTGCTGTATTCGAAGCATGATTTAGTACACTAAACTTTAGATTTAACCTAAAAATATTTAATAATTAAGTCTCTAGACAATCGATTTTAAAATTTGAGTTTCCCTTATATAAGGGACACAAAAAATTTAAAATTAGTAATATTGGAGGCCTGTTAAAGTATTAAGAAGGTTACTTTATCATATTAATATGTAATGAATCTTTTTTAAATTTAAGAACATATCAGGCATGCTCTTAGAAATTCGATTAGGCTTAAAAAGCTTCTTGAGTGACATAGAAATGTGAGATGTGATTTAAACCGCCTAAACACCCTAAGAACTTAGTAAATCTCCACAACACCTAAGAAAACTTAAGTCGGTTTACACGGCCATTAATAGGGTGAATGATATCATAGAGCCCGACCACCTCCAATTCCCTCTAAACCTAAGTACACTATTCGACAACTTAGATCGAACCTAGTAGTGCCCATGCCAAGTTGTAGGCATTTAGGAAACCGTACCATTGAGCTTGAATAATTCAAATAGGATGACATACCAAGGCTACTTGAGGAGTTACTATTGTGTGTAGAAATGGGTTGAGAGCGATTCCGTAAACCCGACCTAATAGGGGACAAGGTATTACATAAATAGTTTAGCTGATGATGAATTCTTAACCAAGGATACTAGTCGTTCACTATTGTTACAATCCAAGCTGACTAATTCTAAAGAATGAAAAAATTGTTCACCTTAGAGATGAGATATGGCCGTCCAATAGACCTGCAGTGCCAAAACCCGATAAACAACTTCTAAACTATGATTGAGTTTGTGACATGTAAGAGAACCACTTAGAACTTCGAGGTCTTCTCGGAAGCTTAGATAAATGTAGAAAAGTTATGCCCAAACTTCCTAAAACTTAAAGAAAAGCCCATGGGTATCTTACTAAAAATTAGATGAGATAAGAGCCTACAAATAGACTGTTTACCGAGTATTTTTGTCATCTATGTATTTTAAATTTTTTTATGTTTTATTTGAATTGTACTCCGAACACAGACTCGGAACACGTTCTTCATTTATTTTTACATGTAGTTTTGTTTGTCTTAAATTGCACCGAACTTTACTAGGAAAACTTCCTAAAACCTAAAGAAAAGACCATGGGTATCTTTCCAGGAATTAGATGCAACAAGAGTCTACAAATTGTTTTATTTGAATTGTACTCCGAAAACATACTTGGAACACATTCTTCATTTATTTTTAAATGTGGTTTTGTTTGTCTTAAAATTGCACAAAACTTTACTAGGAAAACTTCCTAAAACCTAAAGAAAAGACCATGGGTATCTTACTAGGAATTAGATGCAACAAGAGCCTACAAATAGACTGTTTACCGAGTATTTTTATACACCCCATTCTACATTTCTTTTTTACTTGTTTGTTGACTATTGGTTAAAGGTAAGAAGCATTCGAGAATTGTGTGGTCATAGAGAGGGTCGTCCCCAAGGGGTTAGTGTCTATGTATTTTGAATTTTTGAACATGTTCTCCATTTATATGGAGAGTGCACACACCCTAAATAGGTAGTTATTCGAACTTACGTATGCGAAGTCGCTGACATCCGGGGTAAACCACCTGTCGTCAACCTCACAATAATATGAGTTGTCGAAGTTAGATTTCAACTCAAGCCCTCACAAGAGGACCAGAACTTGAGTCTAGTGCCTTAGACCACTCAGTCATCTTGATTACTTATTGTGGATCTTGACTGCTTATTGTGAGATATCACATTGGTTGGAGAGGGGAATGAAGCATTCTTATAAGGGTGTGGAAACTTCTCCCTCGTAGACACATTTTAGAATTGTAAGGCTGCCAACGATATATATTGGGCCGAAACAAACAATATCTATCCCTAGTTGAAGAGGAGAACAAATCATTTCTTATAATGGTGTGGAAATCTCGCCTTAGTTGATGTGTTCTAAAACTGTGAGGCTGACGGTGATATGTAACATGCCAAAATGGACAAATATCTACTAGCGGTTAAAGAGGAGAATGAAACATTGTTTATAAGGGTGTGGAAACCTCTCCCTATTAGACATGTTTTAAAACTGTGGAACTAATGGTGATATGTAATGGGCCAAAGAGAACAACTAGCGGTGGTCTTAGGCTGTTATAAATGGTATTAGAGCTAGTCATCAGGTGGTGTGCTAGTAAAAACGCTAGGCCTCCAAGGGGGTGGATTGTGAGATCTCACATCTGTTGGAGAGGGGATGAAACATTCCTTATATAACTGTGTGGAAAACTCTCCCTAGTAGATACGTTTTAAAACTGTGAGACTGACAGCAATACGTAACGAGTCAGAGCGACAATATCTACTCATGGTGGGCTTGAGTTGTTACAAACTATTGGCCGAAATAACTCAATTTGTTAGAGCTTCTGGCTCTTAACCACAAGGTCAGAGGTTCAAACCCTCCTTCTAGTTCTAGCGATGGGAATAAAGAAACCTCACCGTGGTATTAAACTCTTGAATAAACTCTCCCACACAAGACCACGCTTCCTAAACTGGATCGAATCGAAATCCAAATTTTAATATTAATGATGATGAACGTATGATAGTCAAATGTTCGACTACGGACAACTAGTCGAACTATGATGGGACCAGGGCATGCAAACCACCTGGGGACTCACGCTCGCTCGCACATGTGCGCTATGTACAGGAAAGTACTACACATCCAATCAAACCTGGAGACTCACACTAGCATATGTGCCCTATGTGTAGAGAATTAATACACATCCAATCAAAATTCTTTTAAACTTTTTCTATTAGATTCATGTTTGTGTCTAGTTTGAGGAAGGATAAAAAATTTCATGAGAACTGAAAAGGGTCCACAAATTGATCCAAAAGTGTAGAAAGCCTACGTATGTCTACTTTTGACTTTTGTTGGTCAAAGTTTGACCTTATTACTTTCGGCTTATCTTCTTCCTTGATTGCTAGAAAATTACGGTAAAAATTCTTCATTTTTGCTAAAATTAAAAGCCACATAAGGAATTTCTTCATTCTTGCTAAAACTAAAAATTTGTTCATTCTTGCTAAAAAAATTTCATTTTGGTAATTTTATTTTTATTTTCTCGAAATCTCTTCTATAGTTAATTAAAATCCAGAAAGCTTCCTAAAATTAGAAAAATGACATTTCTTTTAGCTAACTTTTTTTCTTTCCAATCTTTCTCCAAAGCCCTTCTCCTTTAATTATTTGTTATGACTGTGAAATGAGTTGGTTAAGACACTTTTACTTGCTTAAATTCCTTAATAATTTTTCTTGGATCTCTTTGGTCTTAAATCCTGTTATAGTTGGGTCTTACCATTGAAGCCCAAGAGAAAAACATCGGAAAAGAAGGGAGGGTGTTGAAGGAAGGAGAGGAGAAAGAGACAAGAAGAAGAAGAAAATAGTTCAGAGTTTGAGTTTTCGTGACTTTTCACGATATACAACCAAATGGGTCCGTTAGGATCGATACCAATTGTTAGCTCACTTTTCACGATATACAACCAAATGGGTCCGTTAGGATCGATACCAATTGTTAGCTCTGATACTAATTGTTAGGATCGCAACGCACACACTCGATTAAGATGAACACAAATAACAGAAGAGAGAAAATACAAAGAGAAATATTAGCTAAAAGTTTTATATTGATGACTTTAGATATTGTACAACCACATACAATAGACAATGGAGAAAGTGCTTGTTGAGAGAACCACACAATAGAGAATGGAGAAAGTACATGTTGAGAGAGAGCACGACCTTGTATATATGGTTTCAATTTACTAAATATAGTTTCCAAAGATTTAAACCTACTCAATATAATCTAACCAATATATCTCTATTAAATCTTTACCAGATGTCTACCATATCATATTTTATTAAATATGTTCTAAATATATCTAGGCCAGATCTCTACCATATATATCTCTATCATATTTTATTAAATATGTTCTAAATATATCTATACCAGATCTAGGCATCAGGCTCCATATCCCAACAGGGTCGGCATAGGTCCAAAAAAATGTTGGGAGAAGTGAAACACGCTTCA